>NC_047503.1:29854783-30154783 GCF_902827115.2 Pseudochaenichthys georgianus
CGGTTGGTATTCCTCAGATCCAGTGGAATCTCCAATAAAGTATATTACCAATTTCTCCTTGGTTTCCTCGAGTGCTGCATTTGGGTTCTCCTTAAGATTGTGACAAAAAAGTTCAAATTCTGTAAATTGCCACCAAGCACTGCCCTCAAAAAGAAAATTAAATGTATTACATGTCATGCAGTCTTAACCCTTATGTTGTGTTCGGGTCTCCCGTGACCCGTTTCAAGTTAAAATGATATAATAACTACGCTTTAGTTTTTTTTATCGGAACAAGGCTTCATGATATCCTCCACAACGGCTACTGTATATAAACACTACAAAACTGATTTTGACAATTGAGCCAAGTTTGAAGGTCTCTAAAAAAAAAAAGTGTATAATTTGATGTTAGGGTTCGGGGGAGACCCAGCCGAATTGGTTTTGGGTGACTGGGTCAAATTTGGCCCAGATTCATTCAATCAAGATTCATCTTTGAACTTTAGACATTTGAGTGTTTTGGACTGAGATAAATCATGGTTCAAAATTGACCCGCGAACACCATGAACAGCTTTCGAACACAACACAAGGGTTAAGAGTAATAACAAATACATGATGATAAAACATTTATATTGAAAGTCTGCACAGCTGCTTCAGTTTCAGGGTTCTGGTGTTGTTCTTGGTGCTCCGTCACACTGCATCACTCACTGGGACACCTGAACGGAGGCTACTATCATTGTTACTTACACATTGGCATTAACTACTATTGATCTGAAAGCATTCCTGGAAACATACATGTATACAGTGATACCCAAATGCTATAAATAATGCAATAACACTGATATATTTGTACACTTTATCTCTCACATAAGTGGACAAATGTAATGTAAGCCCATAGATCTCTTGCGTCCCTTACATACAGTGCATTGTAAAAAATGAATGAATTATTTCCGTTAAGTGAAACAAGAATGGCATATAACACAGGAAACATTATGTATTTTCTCTGAGTTACTGGAACTAGTCTTTCGAACAATAGTTTTATAGTTAATGTAGAAATTGACTACATTTACATATGTCATATTGTGTGTACTTCTTAAGAGCCAGGGTTGAACACTGGAGGAGTCTTATATCTTTTCTTCAGTGTCATTCACTACACATCCCTACTAATCAATGTAATTTATAATATGCCAGTGACAAAGCCTCTATAAAATAATATATAAATAATAAGGCTTTATCTCAGCTCATCCCATATTTTTTTCTACCTAGGCAAGAACAGAAATACTTAATTTTGTCCATGACTCTGTATAATTACTTTAAGAAACATACGATATTGGAGACTGATGATCTCTTTTTACATCAAACAATATGTTACTGTATTTTCCGGTAAACACCTGAAGTGAGAGAGAACCAAAAAACAGTACAACTAGTTTTTCGAACTTTCTATAATTGCACAATACAGGAATACACAGTCAGGTTCATTCACTTGTACTGTGTTGCAATACTGGACATTCTTGATGCAAGTTGAACTATAAAAATGGAGAGCCCATCTAAACCAGCTCCACTCTTGGTGAGAGCTAACAACAGAGCCACTGATCGAAAGCAAAGTTCTCTAAATCATCGCAGAATCTGTATAATTGCAACATGTATGCTTTGTTGGCCAGTGTTCTCCTCTGCTTGCTGTCCGTGAGCCAATCAGCTCCTATGGTCTGTGAAAGACTGGTCCATCCTTTGGGTCAGCTGGATCCTCATCATTTTGAGGGAGGATGGGCTCTAGTAGCAGGAAGTCTCAACCACGCACCATCCATGGAGGCCCTGAAGCTGAGAGACAGCATCACTATGTTCTTCTCCAACTCAGGGTGAAGCTCCCAATTTCTCTTACACACAAATCAACCGCTTTGGTGATCAATGCCAGTACCTACGCTACAACATCACTGTCGAGGGCAGCGCCTTCACCTTCAATGTGGAGAATCGCTTCAACCTCACCGGGGACTTCCTCTATACTTCCTGTCCAGACTGTGTCGTTATGCGGTGGATTGTGCAGTCAAGTAAGAGGAGATCTATGGACATGTATCTGCTGAGCAGGAGGAGGGAGGTGGAGCAGAAGGAATTGGAGGAGTTCAGGCATCAGCTGAACTGTTATGGGCTGCCTACACCTGTTGTGATGGATCCAACTAAGGAGTCCTGTCCAGACCAACCTGAGAGCGAACCAACAGCAGCAACAGAAGCTCGGGTTGAAGAGAAAACTGAGGAACAAAAGGCCTGAGGGACTTTGGCACATTTGTTCATGATATTCTGTCACGCAGTATAGGAATTAAGTATGACTGAATTGCTTGGTGCTTTGTTAAGATTGAATATTTCCACATATATTTATTTTGATATTAGGGCTTGTAGATCAATAAAATAAGTACATATTTATTTGGCATGGAGATATTTCATCCAAATCAATTTCTTGAATGCAACGCATGACATGATGAATCTCACTTTCTATTCATACCTGTGTTTTCATTTAGCAAATGTAATGCAGCAGACAGAACAATCTGCTTTCTTTCTTTAAATATGTGGACATTGTTTTTATATAAGTATTTTTCTCAAAATGTTCTGTCATGATTTAAAAATAATAAAAAAACATGTTCAAATACTAATGCTGAATACTTGTACAATCTGTTAATAAATAAATAAATATAAATGAACATATCAGTGTGCTGTAAAATACATCTTAAACTAAACTCTTTATGTTATTCATTCAGAAATGTAATGTAACGAAACTACAGAATAAATTACAGTTTCCCCCCGGGATATAAGAGGACAACATTACATGCTGGAATTATATAATCACTTCTTATCCCTCTGGGACATTCCTCACTCACTTGCATGCTGCAATAATTACTGTGATACTTGCTAATTGGATTAGTACTATACATTTTCAAATCCACAACAATAGGGTAAGCCTCTAGCACTTGTGTTAGTGCATGCACACGTGCCCATTCAGTGCTAGTGGATGTTTGCTGTGTGAGCATGGTATGCAAATGTAGGCGTGCATGATTGGTGTACTGAAGGTGTTACTGTGGACAGGGGAGGAGAGACAGGCAGCAGGGCGGTGGATATGTTAGCAATAACATTCATTCTGTGGTGATTAAACAACAGTGACCTGAAACAAGACAACTGTGCTTACTCAGAAATGAGTGTCTGTCTGGAGGGCATCTTCAAAGCGTTTTGTTACCAGGTATGTGCAAGTGTATATTATAGTTTTCTGTATTCTAATTGTTTGGTTCAACTTGAAGTTACTGGACACCTGCCTCAATTATATGCCAATCAAGGGAGAAATTACCTTTGAAAACAACTGCGTAACATAAATGATTCTAAGAGCCAAGCCTGCAGAGACTGGATTTTCCTGCTGTTTGAAATGAGCATATCACTATGTCAGCAACCATTAGACAGCAGAAGATTTTTAATTAGGGAGGAAGTTGGCTGCATCTATGAAAATCATTTGCATTTTTGTCAAATGCCCTCATGTTAAACTTCGTTAGGACACTGCTGACCACAGAAAGTAGAGCACGTTTATTTGTAAGGCCATCACAGATGTATTTGTAATGATGATCATGATTTAATTGTTCTTTTCATAAAGTGAGCTCCTTTGCAGGTAATGAGCAAAACATAAGTCTGTTGCATAATGGAATTTTAATCCAAAAAGGTCAGTAACCTCTCTAACCCAAAAAGAGAGTTGGAGAACATTAGGTTATATTCTGCCAGTTTTCTCCGAGCGTTTTGGAACACAAAACAGAACAGCATGTCATATTAGAAATAATGCCCTGAGTTTATTGAATCTAATCTACAAACTGCAAGGGAAATATCTCATTAGGGCTTGCCAGAGTTTACAACAAGAGTATCAAATTGGATTACCATACCTTAATATCAATAAGGGGATTGTTTCACTACTGTAGCATTGCAGGATGATCATATTAAACATTTAAGCTTGCTTGTTTTTAGCAGGATTTTCATCTGAATCAGCAGTGGTGGGTGAATATCAAACTGTTTAAGCAGAGATTTGCAATAGATTTCAGTGTTCGATGGCCCCTCTCCCTGTGACAAAACACTAGTTTTGCCTCACCATTTCATGAAACTTCACCTTCAACTCTCATTCAATGAGTAACATATTATGCATCTTTAATGAATTGCATGACCGGTGTTAACATGTGGTATAGCCCATCTTATTTACCCAGGTTACTGAATATAACAAAGTCTTCTCCTGTTATTTTCTGGCGATCACAAAACACAGTCAATGATTGAGTCTCAGACACAGTGATGACTTTGTGGGAATGCCAACTCTCCCCTCCCACTCACATCCCTTGAAAAAACAGCCAGACAGGAGCCAGACAGGAGCCAGACACATTTCATAATGGGTACTGATTTAAACAATGACCAATTCTGAATCTATTATACGTTGTTTCTTCATCCTGTAGACTATAGGACATTAAACAAAAACATTTTACAATAGCAAATATAAGAAAACAGCCCAGAAAAAGTTATGTGAATGTGGTGAGTGGTTCCCCCATCCAACCATTGTTTGGTTGTGTAAACAGTGTCTGTCATGACTCACTGCCCTCATCCTAATTTACCCACATTAGGCCCCCACTTGTTCTGGTTCTTGTTCTGCTTTGGTGCCTACATGCTCTGCCAGCATTGTAATAGTGTTCCACATTTGTCTAACCATGTCAAGATAGTCCTTGTTTTCTGTACATGAAGGGTGAGCTGTACTGCAAGACTCTATCTAACTGTGTGTGTGTGTGTGTGTGTGTGTGTGTGTGTGTGTGTGTGTGTGTGTGTGTGTGTGTGTGTGTGTGTGTGTGTGTGTGTGTGTGTGTGTGTGTGTGTGTGTGTGGTGTGTGTGTGTGTGTGTGTGTGTGTGTGGTGTGTGTGTGTGTGTGTGTGTGTGTGTGTGTGTGTGTGTGTGTGTGTGGTGTGTGTGTGTGTGTGTGTGTGTGTGTGTGTGTGTGTGTGTGTGTGTGTGTGTGTGTGTGTGTGTGTGTGTGTGATTAAAGAAAGGTGTGTTCAGCAGAAAACGTTATACGATGCACAGTGGAGTAACTTCCAAAAAGAGGAACAGTTATTAAGAGTCTGCTTGTCGTCAACCGAGCTCTGCCATTAAAATATAGGACACCATGGTACTACACATCAACTAATTGCTCTAATCCTGCACTAACTGGTATGCAGTAAACAATGATTTGCACACAAACGGATGAAAAATTAAAAAAAAAAAAAACATAAAGGGTCCTAGTTAGGTTACCACAAGCACTAGATCAAATGAAAAGCAATTTTTGAAATTATTCTTTGTTTATTTCGTATATTCAACATTTATATTTAAACGTGAGGTTTGTTGTCCTAGCTGCAGTGCTGTAACACAGGATGAAGGCGGATTAAAAGCTCTTGGCATTTAATTTCTTTTCCACAGTAAATGTCACAGTAAATACAGTGCGATGATTCATTCACTTGGTAAATTCAGAAATGTATTTAATCTGTGATGAAATAATGCGGTATAAAATAGTGTTGGTTGGTAATCTCGGATAATCACTATGTTATTCCCCCTTTTCCTCTGTGTGTTTCTCTGCTTTCCCTCAGTGACTGGCTGGAGGCCGAACATTCGGATTGCTCTAAACGGTTTTACATCAGCAGACTTGTCACCATGGCAACAAAGCCATTGGCTTGGCAGGATCAGGGTCCTCTCAACACACTAGAGGAGGGGGTCAATGAGTTCTGGGCGCAAGGTGTAGCAGGTGCAACCAAAAGCTCACTGCAAGATAAAGAGGCTCCCAGGGCAGAACCTGAAGAGGACATAAACGTCCAGGAGCTTGGAGCTCGATGCTCGCCTAACGACACAGCTGATGCAACTGAATCAGAAAACCAGGAATTAACAAGAATGTGTGTGTGCACCCCCAGGGAGACACAAGAGATGGTGACAGAATTAGAACAAGCTGCCCAACTTTCAGAAGCATTACAGGCTCAAGAGGAATCGGAGAAGTCTACTGATCCATGTGAGGATGCTTTCCCGCCTCCTCCAGCCTTTATTAGTGCTCCATCAACAGAGGACTGCTTTGAGAAAAAGAGCTTTTCTAGCCTAGAGGGGGAGGTGGCTGCGTGGATCAGTGATGCTGAGATCATATCAGACCCAATAGAAAACCCTCTGTCTCCTGATAGACAGATTAGTCCAGAAGCGCCTCCTCTTCTCCCTGAGCCGGTAAATAGAGAAACAGATTCATCATCTGAGGAGATGACAGGAGATAATATGAGAACAGAGGGAAATAGCTCACAGCTGAACGTCTTACAGGATAGTTTCAACAGTGAACCAGATAATATGTCAAGGGTTTCCGCTGCAGCAATAAATTCAACTGTTCATCATTCTCCCTCTGATAGAAACAACTCAGATGATGAGTGCTCTGCTCCTATTGCTGATAAAAGCAAGGAAAAAAAGGAAGTGAGCATAGATATTATGTCTTGTCAACAGCAATCAAGATCCAAGTCTTTCGAGGCCTCATATTCTGCCTTTGAACAAGACCCAACCTCCTCTACAGTTCACTCTGTCAAACATCAGGAGGAGCTGTTGTCCCAGAGTCCAAGTCAACCTGCCCCCAGGGGAGAAAACCAGGAAGCGGCACAACAGGTGCACGGCCAGAGCTCCTCACCTTTGTCAACTGTTGCCATGGAGCTGTGTAAATGGGGCGGGGCAGCTTCTCAAGGCCCTGGTTGTTTGGTAGCTGTGAGAGAAAGGCACAGTGGGGCGGGGGAAAGCACAGAGGGAGAGAGCAAGCAAACAGGTGGAGAGGGAGGGCAGAGAGAAAGGGGACTTGAAAGGAACAGGTTGCTTGAGCAGCAACACGGTGGAGGACTGTTAACAAAAACACACCGAGCACAAGAGGTTAAGCCAGGAAAACACAGCTTTGTGTATTCTAAACACACCAGGATGGAGAGTGACTCGTATGATGACAGCCAGAGTGACAGTGGGGTTTCAGCTGACTTCTCACCATGCAGCACTTTGGAGGGCAACACCACCATCTCTCCAGCAGCGGCACCCAAAGAGACTCCCATTGAGAGGGAGATCCGACGGGCTATAGAGCGTGAACACAGCCTGAGAAGGTCCAGAGGGCTACCAAATCCACCTACAGTACCAGAGTATGTAGAGATCCCTCTGAGGAAAACTGTTCTCTGTCAGTCTATCACTCTAAACTCTGAGAGGTGTCAAGGCAAAGACAGGCAGTTTGCAGGCAAGAAGATGCAGCAAGAGATCCACGAGGAGACCCAGAGGGAGCAGGATCTGGTGAAGCTTGGAACAGTTCCAGGTTTCTATGACAAAGGCACGGTACGCCAACTCAAAGAGAGAAAACAACTTTTTGAGGCCTTTCAGAAGCCGGATGACTCAACTCTAAGTCTGTCAGCCAGGAGTCAGGCCATGTCCTGGTCCTCTGTCAGTGACATTTCAACCCTGGAGGACCAGGAGGACATCTCATCACAGGCGTCCACCATAAGAGGCTCACATGTGGAGAGGATTCACACACAGAGTCAAAACCTAACAAAAGGGGGGGGCACTCCGCGAGGAGCGGGCTATTCTGAGGGGAAAGGCTGTCAGGTTATTATCCTGGAGAACAATCTGAGTGTCCCAGCGCTGAAGCTCTACCACACCAAGCCAGAGGCACAGCCCGTCACTGTCGTCGACTCTGGAAGATCTAACTTCACATCGTCCAGAACAGGAGGCCATGATGGGATTAAAGTGAGAGAGCACGAAAAGGAGGAGGTAGAAGATGAGGGGGCACCCAAGGAGAACCCCTTTTTCAAGCTGCGCTCCTCAACAAATTTGGTTAAAGTAGAGAAGGATATCCGGGAGGGTCAAGAGAGGGAGAAGGAGCTTCACAAGCAGAGGACCAGCCTGTATGGGGGCACAGAGGGCCCAATGGTAGCGGAGGGAGGTGGGGGGCCAGTCATTGCTGCAGAAGGAAAGACTCCCACGTTATCTTCTTCTTCACTGAATGGACTGGCTGTTCCCGAATTACCCGTCTCATCATCCAGACAGGGAACGAGACCCACGGCAGGTTAGTGTAGTGTGTGTATGGGATGATTGATTCTGCCCATAAGCCCACTCAAACAATATGTGTGTATCCTTTTTGTGTGGGTATGAGGGTATTTTCTTTTATATCTGTGCTGAGGTGATGAAAACCCCCTGAACCAGCTCCGCAAGCACGTTATTTCATTTTTCTCATGGTCAGTGGAAAACCTCAAAACAGCTTTCCAAATCATTGTTAGCCGTTATGAGCGATAATTTTGCACTGGAGACCATAAGCTGCCGGACAAGAAAATACGATTCTGTTACTCCACAATAAAGCATCTAGTCTGTCAAATTAATTGCGAAAGCTGCGGTGAAGAAAAGTCCTGAGTCATATCTCGACACTTTATTGTGTCAGCTAGAGAGGAGCACTTTGAAAAAGTCCAATTTTGGGAGAAAAAGTGCATAGAACTTGCTTTTTCTTAGTCATTATGGTAGAGTCAGTGTAGGGACAACAAAAGCACATTTGAAATAGAGTGCTGCCAATTCAGCGTGCTGAGAAGACAAGTTTCCTCTTGCAATTTCAACTTTGCTGCCATTGTCTGCATGTGTTACACAGATTCCCTAACAGGGTTACTTGTACCGAAAGGGGATACTTCTGCTGTATGTATTCATACATATGTATATATTATTAGATTAAACAAATAAGGCAACATAGTCACGTGTAACACCAGAACCAGCAAGTAGAGAGGTCAAATGGTAAATGGTTGAAAGTAATGAATGAATAGCTTCTGCTCTAAGTGTACTAGAATGCTAACTTGAGCATGCTGTCCTAATCATTTAATAACAATATGAGCTTTTGTATAATTATATATAATAGTGTTAAGCAACGCCCAGTTTTAAGTTAAGCCAAATAACTCATTTGGTTGTTTCACAGGGCTGTGAGAAACTTCAGACAACAGACTGCTGGACAGTATGTTAGTGTTTTGTTGGCAGGGATGGTTGCCATTCGTGTTTTCTTTTAGGCTGCATTTTAATGAAAGTGTCGCCCGTCATCGTTGGTGCAACAACTGCGTGACAAACCCATCAGGGTGTGCTACAGGCCCTGAATGACCATGACTCAGTGTTGGGAAATGAACAATCATATATTGTATAGACAATTCATTATTTTCATATTCTTTCATGACCTTCAAACAAAGGTCTTTCCCTAAATTCCCTTTGTGTTCCTCTCCTTTCATTTCACTGTGCTGCCACACCACGTTTACTCTTAATTTGATTCAAAGAGGCTTTATTGTTTAGCACAGACAAAGTCACAGGAACACTTTTTCCTCTTTGGTGCCTTGCTTTTCCTGCCCTCACCCACTTAATATTCTTTCTTTCTCTTGCAGCACGCCAGTCAGTTGGCAGGTTAGGCATGTGGCCCCCGCCCCAGTCTGAAGAGGAGAAGATTAACCGGCCAGAGGTGAGTCACCTTAGCCGCTCATTTCTATTGCAATAAAGTTTATACATTAACATTGCCTTTATACTACTGCTTGGTATGACACTACAGTAAGTATTGGACCATGTAGAAATAAGACCGGGCCTCATTAGGTATTATTTTCTATATACAGTACATTCGAAATGCCAACCCTACCTATCCGGTACTCTTGGTATTGGACATGCAAACGTAGGCAAAACATCTTCCTAGGTCTTCCTTGAATGCAGTTAAAAGGATATCGCGTTCCTTCTTCTTTAACTGAGAGTTCATATATGAATTGCACTTGCTTTGGGGGGTTCAGGGAGTTGCTGGGGATATGAACGTATGCTTAAAACTGAACTGGATTGTAAAAGGTTTAATGAAGAAAGGCGTTTGGGAAGACGTCAGCAGCAAATATGGGCCACAGACATCTGATAACATACTGAACACACAGTAAGGAGCTTATCTGTATAGATAAGGGAAGAAGGAAAACACACTTGGGACAGACAGGGAGCGAGAGAAGGAGTGTGTGTGTGTGTGTGCGTGTGTGTGTGTGTGTGTGTGTGTGTGTGTGTGTGTGTGTGTGTGTGTGTGTGTGTGTGTGTGTGTGTGTGTGTGTGTGTGTGTGTGTGTGTGTGTGTGTGTGTGTGTGTGTGTGTGTGTGTGTGTGTGTGTGTGTGTGTGTGTGTGTGTGTGTGTGTGTGTGTGTGTGTGTGTGTGTGTGTGTGTGTGTGTGTGTGTGTGTGTGTGTGTGTGTGTGTGTGTGTGTGTGTGTGTGTGTTGTGTGCAGTCAATACCGGAGAAAGTAGAAAGTAAATAGACAATCCCACTGATTTTCGGTACCTGCCTTGTGGGTCTTGCATCTCTTTGAAACTGTGCTATCTCTGATTTGAGTCGAGTAATTCTCCTTCAATTCAGTTTGGCATTGATATGCTGGTTTGACGGTGGCATTAGCAACGTTTTGCTCTGTTTCCTCTCTCCGCCTCATGCCTCTCTCTTCTCCTCTCTCTCTGCTGGTTGGTTATCTGCTCTCTGCACAGACCTGGTTTCTGATTAAAGTTCAGGAATACACGGGGGATTGCAGGGGAAATGGCCTCAGTTGTTGACTGACTCTTACTGTAGCAAACACGGCCTTGGATCACAGTTGCATTAACCTCCCTCTGACATGCAGAGCTAATGATGCTCATCCAAAGAGGAAATATACTCACCCATGTCCGTTTATCTTGTATGCTCCTTTTCCCCAGTGTTGGCTCACTGGTCCTGTCTCCTGCTACAACACATCTGATGTTTCTACTCTTTAATTCTTTCTCTTCTCCCTCTTTTATGCAGCATTTTATCTCCCTCTTTTTAACCTTGCATTCACTAATAACTCCTGCTTTCACATCTTTTTACCCAGGTCCTCCAGGGTTCCCTGACCCCCAGACAGAAGACTTCTCTGGTGCAGCGCTGGGAGTCCGGTCTAGTCAACGGACACAACACAGAGGATGACTGAGGAGACGTTTCTAGAGTGATCTGAAAGAGTTAGGTTACATGAAACCTGTAGTTTTTTAAGTGGAGGGCTGAAGGAGATAAGAAGGAAAGCAGGGAGGAAAATTGGAGCAGTGATGAAGGGGAGGAAAGACAGAATGTGAATCCAAAAGAGGTCAGGGATTGAGGCTACGAAGGGGGTCAGGAGGATTGGGACCAAGGTAAAGGATTGCTTCTGGACTAAAAACCCTGAAGAGTCCTCCATCAAGAAGGAGAGAAAAAGAAGGAGGAGGGCCACCTATTAGTGGATAAGCACTTGGCCTGTTTCCTGTGCTGGAAAACTCTAAGACTAATGAATGTTTAAAGGCAACAAATAATAATGACTTTGCACCGGGGGAAAGAAAAATGTAAGTTTAGTAAGAATGAAGTTCTTTATCATTGGAACCTTCTTGTAATAATAAGGAGTTGTGATGTATTGATGAAAATAGATTAAGTGGGGCTGTTTGTAGCTAGAAAAGCAATGTGTCATCCCCAGTTGTATGCCTTCAATTATGTTTTATCCTGAGTTATATTACACCTGAATTATCAAATAGAATCCCATACAAAAGACATGCAATAAATCCTGTAGATCAATGTGTTTAGTTTATAATGAGGTTGTGTCAGAGGTCATTCATTATAGAGTCTATACTTAGCAACAAGTCTAACACAAAAATATACTAAGAGAAAGAATTTCAGCATTATTGTTTTTAAGCACTTTGTTGAGGTTTTCCTTATGTGGTTACTCAGTGCATAGAAAACTGATCTGAATTTGTTAACCATTGGTAAACCTTGAATGACTACTTATGTTCTTATGTTTCTTGCATCACTAAGAGCTATATTATAGTGAAATTAAGCACCTTTCTGTAACAGTGTAATGCTGATCTGGATTTGAGAGCTGAAGGATTTTAATACACATCTAATGCTTAAGAAATAGTTGCTCTGTTGTTTTTTCAAATGATGCAGGAAAAAAGTATTTTGGAATGAAACTTGATTCACACAATAACGAGTGTCTCTTTTATTTTACTTCACTATTTTTGTATCGGACTGAGGCATACATGATGTAAAAGTAATACTTTTAAGGATAGTTTTCTAAATCATGCACCAAACCAGCCTAACACTAAACTATTAAAGGCAGTCTGAATTGCACAATGGAGCCAGCGCGGTGCAGTTCTGTCAGGGCACAGACACTTTGAGATGGCCACAACATAACCGCCACTGATCCTCTGAACATCCAATTGCTCTATGTTTTTGATTTTGGGTCCCTTTACACATTCCATGGTCATAGAGAAAATGTGTCGCCATGGATACAGCTTTGAAGAAGGTGGAGGCTTTGCTAAAATGAAGCAGCATACAGTATGCCACAGTGGACCTTTGTGTGTGTGAGATCAGCAGACCACGCTTTACTGACCTCCCAATCTCCTGTGAATAATTCATCACCTCATTCTGACTGGAGCCCAGTGAGATTGCCAGTACATATTATTATGGTGGAGCTGCAGCAATTTAAGTGCTCAAAATTATTAATAAGCTTCATTCCTCACTAGGCAACTTCCCTCACATCACCACACTTCCAGGTCCAATGGCACATTACCAAAAGTCTTGGTAGGAGAGTAAGTGATTTAGGAGCCTGACAACATATGGAAATGAAGTATAGCAAACAAACTACACTCCATAGACTAAAAGCTTGTCACTGAAGGGAAGTGTCATACCAAACAGTGTAGTTACTTGGAGTAATGTCAGATTCTAAGATGAAAGATTCATTTTTATGCAAGGGCAATCAAATATGGCAACCTATCCAGGTGGGTCAAACTGCACATTCCACATTATCTCTCTGATATCCATCTAATCTGATCTGGCTGCTTTTCAGATGTGGTTACCAATAAACGAAACCCACACACCTGTCTATTGCCTGCTCATATCAAAACTCATTTCCTCAATATTTCACAATCACCACCTTCCAAAGTCCTGCTGGCAGGAAGTCATTGAAGCAGCATCTTGTTGGTGTCTTAAGGATTAGCCGCTGCTCTTGTAATGCCTCTTTGTCTAGGGGACAAAAGTATAAGAGGGAGTGCACGGTATGAGAGTGTGTGTGTGTGTGTGTGTGTGTGTGTGTGTGTGTGTGTGTGTGTGTGTGTGTGTGTGTGTGTGTGTGTGTGTGTGTGTGTGTGTGTGTGTGTGTGTGTGTGTGTGTGTGTGTGTGTGTGTGTGTGTGTGTGTGTGTGTGTGTGTGTGTGTGTGTGTGTGTGTGTGTGTGTGTGTGTGCGCGTGTGTGTGTGTGTGTGTGTGTGTGTGTGTGTGTGTGTGTGTGTGTGTGTGTGTGTGTGTGTGTGTGTGTGTGTGTGTGTGTGTGTGTGTGTGTGTGTGTGTGTGTGTGTGTGTGTGTGTGTGTGTGTGTGTGTGTGTGTGTGTGTGTGTGTGTGTGTGTGTGCACTGTCATCAGACAACAAAAGAAAGTCAGCGATTGTTATTTTGATGTCCTCACATATGGGCCTTTTGCATTTTATAATGCTTCATGTGGGTGTGACTATTTGATGCTGTGAGAGAAGGGTAAATCAAATGGCAGAGCTGAGTCAAAAAGCAAATGTCATGCATTGTGTGTTTAACTTTATGGAGAGGAGGAGAGGACCTATTTATTGTAACAGTCGTTCACTGCCGACATACATTTCCATTACGTGTATGTATTTTTAAAAACAAATGTTTCCTTTAAACAAGTAGAAAGAATGTGTTTCTCTCAAATCAGTTCTCACATTAACAAACAAAATGACACATTAGGAGAAAATATTGGCAGTTATTAATTTGTTTGCATTATTGTGCTTGGCAGTGAGTAAGTGAAGAGTGTTGAAGGGGGAAAGATAGTTGTGATCAAGTTTCACGCTTTGTTAAACATACAACACTCAATATATTTTGCTCTTGAAATAAGATTATCTTCTACAAGGCTGTCTGCTTAATAGTATCGAATGTTCCTGAAAAGCCAATGAAGAAGGCTTTCAAATCGACAGCAGTCAAGGCCTTGAGCTAATGTGTCAGAGGAGTGCAAGAAAATGGACAAAGCAACAGACTTTACAGTACTTGTCCAAATCTATGACGATAATCACATGAGAAGGTTGTGCCACTTTAATCAATACATTAGAAAGTGTATTGCAAAAGATCAAAATCAATTATAAACCCAAACTTGTTGACAATCTTTCAACAATTTTCAGATTTCGGCACACACTTTCATGTTCAGTTTCTGCATACACACTTTAGGCTATTACATTGGAGACACAGCATGGGGTGGGATCAAAGAGCAATTACCATGACTTTCAGGGTTGCCAGTGTCATCTGATATAAACCTGACTCATGGCTCACATTATGCACACAGGGTGAGGCTGTCACAAGCCAGTGAACTGTGGGTACAAATTAAGGTGCCACTTGAATTCATCACATGGCTCAAGCCTCTTATCGTTATTATGCCTCTTATACAAACAAATCAGCCGAACGTCATTATCTGAAGCTGAATATCTTCACTGTGTGAGCATCAGCTCACATGTGAATGCACACAGGAAGAGTGACTCAGACATGGCAAATGAAGCTGACTTTAACATTTATGAAATGATTTACATCCTCAACTTTCATCTTGTCTGTGTCTATAAAAGAGAAATGAATACATACATTCCCCCGTGCATTACTGCGACTGTGCTGTGAAAGGCCAGTGATATGTAATAAAACTCAGTACTAACACAGAGTCTGCTTTTTGCTGCTTTCTGAAGTACAATGACAGCCCTTCTCTGCAGAATTATTATCCGCCATAAAACCATACAAACATGTGAGAGGCGTCTCTCCCTCCTGAGTCCTTTTACTGTTTTACTTTCGCTACGTATTGAAGTCTCAGCACATTCACTTAGAATGTACCAATACACTGTAGATATAAAGACAGCCATAATGTCCTTAAGTTTGTCCCCTCACAATGTAGTAAAGAGTAAAGCTCAGCACAAATCTCCGCTTGTTACATTGTGTAGATATTCCCATATATATCAAAGTCACATTGTTCCACTCAACCTTGGACCTTTTCTCATTATAAGGAGAACAACTTGATGAATAACATTCCTCGTGTTGTGCCTTTTGTGTTTTTTTGTTTTACTTTTAATTATATCTAAATGGTGCCCTCTGCAGAATACTTAGCACAACTACAGCAGGACAATTTGGGAAAGAGTTGTTGGTTGTCGTTTTCTTCACAATCTTAACACACTGTGTCGCATGAGTATGCAAGCTTTCTTACCAACATGCATACAGTCTAAGGTCCTGATGCAGGAACTAGATTGTAGGGATGTCCCGTTATCAGATTTTAACAAGACTATTATCTATTCAATGTGTTTAAAGAGGCGGGTAATTAACTACATACAATGTTTTCATTTTTACATATTAGATATCAGAGCTATAGTCATTTGCAAAACTGTAAATAAAACTCCATGATGAATGATAATGGTAACGATCCATTTAGAAGCTTTTACTAAAGCAGCTTGTGGTAGGATTGTTTTCACATCTGCTTTTTTCGAGGTCAAGGATACACTTTGAAGGTAACCTTAAGGTAAGTTATCCACCACATGGAACACATGTCATATAAAAAATAATAATCACATCTTTATTTAGATTCACTGGCTCAGTAACATGTAAGATCAAACAAACATCATATCCTGTAAAATTGTACATTTAACTACTGAACATGAAATAGGAAGTGGGGAAATAGCCCTTCCTGTCCTGCTGTGTTACTCCAGCTGACGCTACATTGATAAACTCGAAAAAGTATAAACAGACAGAGAGAAAGAGAGAGATGGAGAGGGAGCGAAAGAAAACACCAAATGTCCTAATGGTAGGGATGGATCGGGGTTGTGAATGTGGAGAGCGAGGTCCATAAAGGGGATCTGGAGGCCGTCTCTGTAGGTGAGTCCACACTGGCCCATTCCTGCACACAAAACACAAACACACAAGCTGTTAAAGATTTCAGCAGTTGTTTATTGCGGTACCGTTTATACCCCGGTTTGTACTTTCAAACAAGTTGAAACAACACTACACATTATTTTGTTTATTTCATAACCTATTATCACTTTATTGCCCTCAATTGAATCGAATTACCTTCTTCTGTAGCAAACCTCCACAAATCCAGTTATACACTTCTTATCCATCTTTCTTAACTGAACATTAGTTTAAAAAGTTCTGACACTCAAAGTGCAGTCAAATCTGTGAAGGGAGAGGGTCTAGAAAACAATATATAACTGATAAAAAGATAATAAAAAAATAGCTGTGATCTTGATGAAATGACTGCTTTTTAAGTAAAAGGTAAGACGAAGCCATTTATCAGTGCTTAGACTGACAAAACCGATATTTAATATTCAGATCCTGCAATGGATGCTTAATGACAGCAGGTTAGTGTTTCCATCAGCTGGTAATGACAGCGTTTTTTCCTGATGGCTGTTTAGTAACACAGAAAGAAAGATAGAGCCTAGTTAGAGCTCTTAGTCTAATGACAGTCCTTCATCAAACTAATTAATACATGTGATTACAACTAATGAGAAGGAGACATTAATGAGGAATGTGTGTGGGTTGACAGTATGCTTGATGATTGGCAGTGTGTGGGTGTGCGAATATGTGTGTTTCTGTGTGTTTGTTTACAGCGAAGGGATCAGTGAAGTTTACAATTGTTTGGGAAAGTGAATCTACAGGAGAAACAAACTGTAGACACTGCATAAATACTAGAAATACCTAAAGAAAGAGGGGTACTGACGTCAGAAAACTGCACATGATCTGCCTCATTTTTGTGTCCAAATGAATACTATTGCTATTGTAAAGCTAAGAATGCTTTATAAATACAGTACGTCTCACATTCTATCATGGAGTTGTTGTTTTCTTTTTACTTTACTTTTTTAATCATAGAAAAGACTAAAACCATCAATGAATTAGTCAAGTACTGTATATCCAAACACTGTCCTGCTGCTGTACATACTCAGTATACACAACATGTGTATTAATCCACTGCGAGTTAAAAAAAAAAAGGAGAAAAAAAAGTACTATTTACTTCTATTTGAGTACTGTTCGCCACAAATGTCCTTGTCCAGATGTTTGAGATTCTGTAATAAGAACATTTGGGGCTACTGAAAGGTGGACTAACAGTGTGTTTTGGGCCTTTAATGTCTTTTGCTGGCCTATGATTAAAGCGTAATCTTTAACTCAATGCATTGTTACCGAAAGTACAAAGGTAAAGTAAACTGTTGCTTAATCGTAGTTGATAAATCACACAATAATTTGTATTATCAACTGTAGATAAAGGTATTATAAAGAATTACCTGAGTGATACTTGTACGCCTGAGTGTAAGGTCTGTAAAGCAAAAGAAAAAATACAAGCACAATGTCAAGCAGTGGTTTGTATTGTGTATCTTTACTTTCATGAAATCAACATCAGAACCTAAATAAAATGGCTTAAAATGCAAGAAACTGAATGGCCAGACATTAACCAAGTTAGAAATATGATCATAAACTCACCCACAACATGGTCCTTTGCATGAACTTGAGTCCAGAAGTGTGCTTCCTCTCTGAAACAGTTCAACACAGCAACATTTCATACCACAAAACCAATCGTGTAACATAATAATGCATTTTATATACCGGTCCGTGTTTATGAAAATAAATGTGATTCGAGCTGTGTAGAGGCAACCCTATAATGTGAAATGGGTTTTTACATTGTGTAACAGGAATTAATAAAGTGAAACTACTTTTGTTTGCTGAGCATTATACATTATTAACTATAACACAAGTTCAAGCTAATTCTGGGAACTTTTGATCGTGGGTGTTTTATTGATAGTTTTGTTTAAACTTAAGTTTAACCTTAAGTTGCAAACCTGAGGACAATATTTTAAGTTACAGTTGTGACAAACTGAGTGATCATATACTGGTCTTTAAGACAAATGTAAATTACAATACCTTCTCTTCTTTTCCTCAGCTGCTGCATTGACTTTAAAAAAAGAAGAAGAAAAGGCAATATTAATTCTCACGAGGAAGACATCTTGACCGTGTGTATGCATCATGTGAGGAAGCAGAAATGTATGTGTGACATACTTTGCCTGCGTGCCACTACAACCACGAGTATCACTGAGCAGAGGAACAACACCACAGCGGAGAAAGACCCCAGTACAAGAGGCCAGTCCACAGCGGAAAAATCTGGACACAGCACACCGGCATTATTGTGAGTTATGGAGTAGAATGATAAGTCTAAATCCCTTTTTGTGTCATATGTCCCACTAGATAGGATTATGTATGAATATAAGCATGTTGTAGGGTTGGTAGGTCTACCTGTTGATGATGGAGGAGGAATTCCTAAATGATTGGATAAAGAAAACAAGAAGTCTTAAACTCTTTTAAAACCTCAACATTAACTTTTGGTCAATTAAAACGACACACATAGAGTATAACAGCACATCTGTACCTCTGGTTACAGCTAAAGGGAGGCTGCGTGGAGAGTTGCTCCATTTCCCCGCCAGGAGGACATTGTACTGGCACTGGTAGAAAGCCACCGGAGTTTCCTGGACCGGCACTGGGAAGGTGGCCTGATGGTGGATCAAGGTGACTTTGTGAGTGTCAACAAGAAATTCATTATCAGCCACGTAGAGGGAGAACGCAGCACCGGGGTACGCAGCAGAGCCTGTGCAGAGCAAATGCCACACAGCCGTCTGCTGCTCGAGGACGAGGGTGGGAACAGGCAACGCATCTGAAACCAGACCAAATCAGGAGAAACATTAGTGAAAGCTCCTGCCTTGTATATTGTGTACGATCAAGATTCAAGGCTTTTATTGTCATTGTACATAGCTACAGTGTAGTTATGTCAACTAAAAGCTTAGGTTAACAGATACAATTAGGTTAACAGATACAATAGTGCAAGTAAATACAAATAAAATAGAATAGAAATAGTGCAAGAATAGTCTATATACAAGTATATAGTATCAGCTGCTTTATAGAGAAATAGTGAAAGAAGGATGTCAATGTGGTAACAATAACAGGGATTTACCTCCTATGTTGGATATCCTCACCTGTAATAGAGATTAGAACTGTGTTGCTGACAGTAGAATTAACCAATCCCCTTCTTGAATTGACCTGGTAAAGGCAGGTGTACTCCCCCTCCTCTCCACCCGTCACCGGCCCCACAGTGAAGACTCCTGGCTGGGGGTCATGGTTTGATACCAGACTGGCTTGAGGCTGGAGGATTACAGATGTGGCCCCCGGTTGCTTAGCGGCCCTCAGCAGAAGGAAGGTCATGGGTCGGTTGCCAAGATTAGACCGGGACTGAGACTGAGGCGGGACAGGGACAGAGCAGCTGAAGGACAGAGTGTCCCCACGCTTCACCTGACTAGTGGAGGGATTCACTGACAACACTGGAGAGGGCATGGACCGAGGGGAGGCTGTATCTGGAAGAATACAGAAAGAGAATAAATAAGTCCTATGTGTTTGTTGCCTCATTACTTTTAAATATGTTGCACAAAATTCATTTAAACATATGGCAACGCTAACATCCTTGGTTTGCCGCAGTTGCTAGCCAAACTTCCCTTTGTCACCATCAACTGTTGAAGCCACACATTGTGTTTGATGTCTGTGTGTGTATGTGTGGGTGGGTGTGTGGTTTCTATATGAAGTGCAGGATGTAACTACCACTACACACACCCACAGAGCTGAGGACAATAAGAGACCACAGAGAGCACCTGCATGCAGCACTCTGTTCTCGAGGTTGTAGAGCAGCGGATGGGAGTGTTTATTATTTTATACCACATGTACAATCACTACTGGGTGCAAACTGTGAAAGATTGACTCATCAAACTCTGTTGCTCCACATCACACCACATCCACTTCCTACCTTGTCCTTTATAGTAAGATAAGATAAGATAAGTGTATTGTAACTGTAACTGTAAAGTGCAATCAAATGTAATTTGGAGCAAGCCTGTTGATGTTGAGGCACAAACATATCTAGTGTTATAAATGTATAAACACAGAATAAAATAATAAAGTGTCCAGTGCTGCAAGCAGACTGCCAGTAGTACTACCAGTGTATATGAATATACAGTGTGAGTTTCCATATCAGGTAAAAAGCTAAAAAGCCTTTAATCAGATGTCTTTTTTAAAAGCACTGCCCATATTTTTTCAGAATTACCTGATAACATAGCCATCTGATAAATGTCTCTTTAACTTTTTATCAATCAATGTTTCCTTTAAGATAGTGCCTTCATTACATTTGTTTGAACTTTTCAAGCTCAAGATCTCTTGACCTTTTTCTATTTTAAAAGAGAGAACATGTTTGGACTGAGTGTCCAAACACATTCTTAATTGATCAAAGGCAAGAATATTAAGATATGCATTAAAAAACAAACATAAACACACCTCTTGTCTTCTCCAGATGTAAATAGGGACTGAAGGCACTGAAACAACCCTGTTCTATGTAGATACAGCAGAAGAGTTGCACTGTATTATTTTCCTTCACAGTGAAATGAACCTCCTCAGCACCAGACTCCAGCACCTGAGAGTCCACCTTAATATAAGAAGAGACACACAGGACAATTAAACCAAAGGAGCCAAGTGGTAGCATAAGACACACCAGAAAACATCTGTAAAAGAAATTACCTCTGTTTCGTTTCGGTACAACATAAACTTAACCCCTCTCTGACCATCTGGGGCCCGGCAGACCAGAACCACCGAGCCCTTTGACCTTGAATAGATGTCCAGAGTAGGTGACGTAAGAGTAGGAGAGGAAGTGGAAGCTGAAAGTCTTCCTAGGTGTAACATAAAGCAAGAATCAGTTGGATTTCACAAATTCCTTTTAAGGTGGAACAACAGTGAAGCAGGCATGAAAAACACTGCTTCTATGATTGCTACATGTGGTCAAGCTCAATCTGTACCGGTTATTGCAATTGATGAAAAATAGAACATAAAACATAGACATAAAAGGAGACATAGCTGTAATTTCTATATGTGGTACATTTACAACAGACCAAATTGTTTGTGTGAATCATTACATATTGAACGGCAGGTTACAATAGTTTACTTCTTCTTGCACCATTACAACAGTTAATAGATATTTCTAGTGTAAATCAACTTTTTTAGTTGTTAGAAAAAAACAAATAAATAACTTTGAGAAACACCTTTAGCATGATCCTTACCCCAAAGTTGTAGAAAAGTGAAAAGCAGAGTGTATATCCAAAATGATTGTCCAACACTAACAGCCTGCATCTTTGACACACGAAGAAGACTGAACAGAATAAGAAAGCACCTAGAAGTATGGGCTGCTCCCTCTCTCCTCTCTGTTTTCTAAATACGTATCACATCCTCTTGAAGACAGAATGATTGGGGGAAGTTGAAACAGTAAACACACTTCCTTTTTCGGAGTCAACTGGTGGTGTGCATGATGAGAATAAATAGCAGGCCTGTGTCTCAGTACCACACATGTGCAAATATTTCTGTGTCAGCACCAGGTCAGCACACTTGTGAGGACGAAGTAAATACAAAATGTCCCAAGATGCCATCAGGATGTGAAAAGTGTGCTTGATTATCAGTGGTTTCAAGGTGTCAAGGCTTTTATTGTCATGTGTGCATAGCTACAGTGTAGTTATGACAATTACAATCTTAGGTCTCCTCCAACAGCGCAACACAATAAAACATTTAAAATAGTACAAGTATAACACAAAATAGAATATAATAGAAACAGAATATAATAGAAACAGTGCAGAATAGTCTATTGTATGTAACTAAGTACTTTTCCCCTAGCACTGAAGTACAATTTTAAGTACCATACTTAAGTTTGTTTTGTTATACTTCTACTCCTACGATTAAGTAAATATTGTACTTTTAACAACACTAAATTTGTTTGACAAAATTAGTAGTTAGTTAACAAATTCTCATTATTAATACACAACCCAATCTCACGGCATTTCGTGTTCACCAACACGATTTTTAATCTATTGATTCGTGTTCACCAACACGATTTGCCCCTTTTTTTCGTGTTGCACAGGACGATTTTAAAAGCAATGTATTTCTACTGGTAATGTGTTTCGTGCCTGCAGCACGTCTTTTTCTCCGGTCGGGTCGTGGAAGACCGGAAGCTGTGTGGTTCATAAAAACATGTTCTTACTCAATATCAAGCCACAATTATTGCTTTTATTTTAAATCGTATAATTTCGGACTTTTGTTGCCGTCTGTGAGGAAAATAAATGGGGCTCAGAGCCTCAGGATACTGAAATCTGTATTTTTAAATATTTTTTCCTTCTAATTTGTTATTCTTTTCAAAATAACACACTGTTATTTACTCACCAATAACACACAATTATCCTTGCTTTTATTTATTGGTTTAATTCCATAATCTCTGGCTTTTTTGGTGTCCGTCAGGAACTGAATTTCAAATAAAAATAACCGGAAACAGGCGTAGGCCTATAAGGGACATTTCGAGCATCATTGCGATTGTCAACATTTCTGAGTTTAGGATGGCCGAAGACACTACACTAGTACACTACCCATAATCCCCAGCTATCGTTTAGGACTACAGTCCCCGTAAGGTTACGCAGAGCGTCAAACAGCTGTGTGAAATGGAACGAAACCACGCCAGTCTATCCAAAACTGGAATCGAACACCCCCCCAGAACTACACATGCTGGCTATTGTGTTTCGCAAAATGTTCTATGGGACGTCTCTACTGAACGTTTTCGTTTTTCCCACAATTAGAAGTTGCCAGTATTAAACACATTGGTGTTATCAAATGTAAAACATATAATTAATAAATGGGTGAAAATCGCTTGTGTCCATAATGCGCAGCATTAATATATAGCATTAATATATACCCACATGACAGCTCATTGCTACTTTGTAATTCTACTCCACTACAATTCAGAGGTTAACCTGGTATTTTTACTCCACTGCATTTATTTGAGTTACTTAGGACTTAGAACTTAGTTAGACTTAGTTAGAACTTAGTTAGAACTTAGTTAGAACTTAGGAGCTGATTTTTAAACTATCCGACTGCAGCCACAGAGACAAGCAAGACCTGCGCAGTTGCGATCAACGTCTTGCTAGTGCGTTGCATGGTGGTTAGTCATTTTGTCCGACTTGGGCTGCAGTCGGATAGTTTAAAAATCAGCTCCTAAATTCTAACCCTATCGTCTATTCCTTGACCTCTGAGTGAAACGTCACGGGGTTAAGGGATAGTGAATAGGAGAATTCAAAAGGACTTAGGAGAAGAGACTGCGGTACTTTAGAGAATCCGAATGCACTTTCACTATCCGACGTGTTTATGATGCGCCAGCGGACGTCATTGTGTGCGTCTGCTGCTGTGGGGAAACTATGGAAACCACAGTTTTCTATACAGCGGACTACAACATGGATGTTTAATAAGAACGACGGACTCATCGAGAGACTCTGCACCGTGCTCTGATGCTGCTGCTTTGCTTTATGAACGTGGACAACAGAGAAAGATATTCTTCATGACCAAAGTTGGAATTGAAATAAAAAAGGAAAGTGAAACTTATGCTCATCACCCTCTCCCTCCGGTCCACATTAATACAAATGATCTCAATACGTATGATTGTATGAACTAAAGATCTTAAAATCAATACAGATGTATTTATTATAAACGTTAGTCCTTAACATCTATCACTGTGTATATCACCATTCAAACATCTTTTAAAAGTTGAACAAACCCCACACAGCTCAGTGAAATGTTGACTTTATTTGATAATTTCAGTAAAAACTAACGTTCATATTTCTCTTTTTGATTATAATACTGATGAACGTTCAAAACAAAGCACTTTGGCAACTTACCACCTATGTTTTAAAATGCTTAATAAGCACCGTAACTTTCATGATATAATTTCTCGGGCTGAAGTCGAATAGTCCATTTAGCTTAGGAACCTTCCTAAAGGAGTGAAATGACCCGGAAGTCCCTCAGTGGCAGCCATGATAAGTGCCGTTCGAATTCTCTAGAATGATGAGAATGATAGGAAAGGAGGTTTCAAACTTCCTTTATAACCTCCTTTAGCTTAGGAACCACTGGACCTCCCTAACCGACAGGAGAGGAGAAAATTCTGCCCCACAATGCCTTGCAGCCGCAGCATTTGCCGTCACTCAACAGTCGGCCGTTCACGGAAACAACCGATTATGACGGAGAAATGATATCATGAAAGTTACGGTGCTTATTAAGCTTTTTAAAACATAGGTGGTAAGTTACAAAGTGCTTTGTTTTGAACGTTCATCAGTATTATAATAAAGAGAGAAATATGAACGTTAGTTTTCACTGAAATGATCAAATAAAGTCAACATTTCAGTCTTTACTGAGCTGTGTGGGGTTTGTTCAACTTTTAAAAGATGTTTGAATGGTGATATACACAGTGATGGATGTTAAGGACTAACGTTTATAATAAATACATCTGTATTGATTTTAAGATCTTTAGTTCATACAATCATACGTATTGGGATCATTTGTATTAATGTGGACCGGAGGGAGAGGGTGACGAGCATAAGTTTCACTTTCCTTTTTTATTTCAATTCCAACTTTGGTCATGAAGAATATGTTTCTCTGTTGTCCACGTTCATAAAGCAAAGCAGCAGCATCAGAGCACGGTGCAGAGTCTCTAGATGAGTTCACAGTAGTCCCTCGTTCTTATTGAACATCCATGTTGTAGTCCGCTGTATAGAAAGCACATTCAGGACGTCCGCTGGCGCATCATAAACACGTCGGATAGTGAAAGTGCATTCGGATTCTCTAAAGTACCGCAGTCTCTTCTCCTAAGTCCTTTTGAATTCTCCTATCCACTATCCCTTAACCCCGTGACGTTTCACTCAGAGGTCAAGGAATAGACGATAGGGTTAGAACTTAGGAGCTGATTTTTAAACTATCCGACTGCAGCCTTGGTCATAATCGGTTGTTTCCGTGAACGGCCGACTGTTGAGTGACGGCAAATGCTGCGGCTGCAAGGCATTGTGGGGCAGCATTAGGCTTGTTTGAGACACATTGCGGCTCGCCTCGAAAGTAGACGAGAGTAGCCGATCGCAGCCGGGGGAGGTGTCAAAAAGCTCGCCTGAAGTCGGACAGCTCCGAGTCGGCTTCTTCTTCTTCATCTTCTTCTTCGCATTCTGCTTCTTCTTCTCTCGGTTTTTTGGCGGATTGCAAACAACTTTAAGGTGCATACCGCCACCTCCGGAGTCGGCTTGACTCGGTTTGCATTTATAAAGAATGCACACATGTGTTTAATCGTTAATGTCAGATATGTACTAAGTAAATACATTTGTTCCTGCTCAAGATTAGATTCAACTTTATTGTTATTGCACAGATTACAGGTACTGAGACAACGAAATGCAGTTTAGCTTCTAACCAGGTGCAACAAGCAGTAAAGTGAAAAGTAATGTACACAATCTACAGAATAAAATATAGAATGAATTGAATGATGAATAAACAGTGAGGGGTATGAATACACTAGATATCAGCCTGTGAGCAGTATGAACAGTGTGTATGAATATGCTAAGATATATAAAGTATGAAAACGGTAAGCAGTATAGTATAAAATATATAGATATTAATTTCATGATGATAAACATTGTGGAACAATGATGAAAAATGGGAATGGATGTGGCGACGTAAAACTGACACAAAACAACAACACACTTTTGCCAGCCAATTGGAGAGTTTCATCAGCAGCACGTGGTAAAAACCACCAATAAGCGCTTTGCTTGAGATACCAGCGAGCCGTTTCCCATCAAGCATTTCGCTTCCGCAGCTCGTGGAGAGCAAGTGCGCCAACTCGCCTCGCCTCGCTCTCAAGGCTGCGGGCGTCTTTGTCCCGCGAGATTTCAAAGTCTCATGTGGGCGAGCCTCCAGAGCAAGTCGGACAAAATGACTAACCATCATGCAACGCACGAGCAAGACGTTGATCGCAACTGCGCAGGTCTGCGCAGGTCTTGCTTGTCTCAAACAAGCCTAGTTGCTCTCCACGAGCTGCGGAAGCGAAATGCTTGATGGGAAACGGCTCGCTGGTATCTCGAGCTGAGCGCTCATTGGTGGTTTTTACCACGTGCTGCTGATGAAACTCTCCAATTGGCTGGCAAAAGTTTGTTGTTGTTTTGTGTCAGTTTTACGTCGCCACATCCATTCCCATTTTTCATCATTGTTCCACAATGTTTATCATTGTCACTACCCGATCCGTCCCCCTGCCCGATCGGTACTGCGCATGTGCGAGATGGTCCGGAAGTCCGGACGGCAACCCAAGATGGACACTTGACACAGTGGCTTTTAGCAAAGCTCAAAAAGAAAAACCGAGAGAGGTGAGTTATTGTTATTACAACGTGACTTCACTATTATTTAACAACTCTTTTTACGGGGTTCTTTTATTTAGGGTTAAGTACATTGTCAGAATAAGTGAGAAATGAATTTAACTTCTGTTAGACAGCCATATGCCATACATTTTTGCATACATTCACAGTAAATATGTATTCAGTATGATAGCTGTCTAACAGAAGTTAAATCCATTTCTCACTTATTCTGACAATGTACTTAACCCCAAATAAAAGAACCCAATAAAAAGAGTTGTTAAATAATAGTGAATTAAGTCACGTTGTAATAACAATAACTCATCTTTCTCGAGTTTTCTTTTTGAGCTTTGCTAAAAGACACTGTGTCAAGTGTCCATCTTGTGTTGCCGTCCGGAGTTGTCCAATATGGCGGACCATCTCGCACATGCGCAGTACCGATCGGGCAGGGGGACGGATCGGGTAGTGACAATCATCATGAAATGATGATATATTTTATACTATACTGCTTACCGTTTTCATACTTTATATATCTTAGCATATTCATACACACTGTTCATACTGCTCACAGGCTGATATCTAGTGTATTCATACCCCACTGTTTATTCATCATTCAATTCATTCTATATGTTATTCTGTAGATTGTGTACATTACTTTCCACTTCACTGCTTGTTGAACCTGGTTAGAAGCTAAACTGCATTTCGTTGTCTCAGTACCTGTAATATGTGCAATAACAATAAAGTTTCTCTTTAAGTTAAACCAAATCATTAAAATAAAATCTATTGTAATGTAATGATTTGGTTTAACCTTATTTATTGAATACATCATTTAAAATGGCAAGATTAAATCAAATTACATTCTCCATACAATACATGTGGGATTTCTATTGCATCCACTTCATCTACAACGAAAAACGCCAACGCAGTCAAGCCGACTCCCAGTCCGAGCTGTCCGACTTAAGACGAGCTTTTTGACACCTCCCCCGGCTGCGATCGGCTACTCTCGTGAGTAGTGAACACGAATCAATAGATTAAAAATCGTGTTGGTGAACACGAAATGCCGTGAGACTGGGTTGTAATACAACGTATAACTCAACTAATCCACATCCCTTAATGAAGGCGTTTATAGACTGGCCTTTTGTTTTCAGGCCTTGTTAAGTGACCTGAAAACAAGTTTATTAGAGTCAACACAAAAGCTTGTTTTCTGTTGTGCAAAAAGGAACACACTTAAAAGTGTGGGAAATATTTTAAGCAGCCACATCTCCAGATGATAGAAGAAAAGAGAAACTGGATAATAGGGAACAAGAATTAGGTCACTGATAGATGGAACATGTTGTTTATAAACTGTATCAACAACTGCAAATTGGAATCTGTGAGAAAGCAGAAGTAGATTTGTTTGTGTGAGAGAGGGATTGAAACTCAAACATAAAGGACAATTATCATTATAAATCTAATTCATCTAAAGATAATAGGGGACAAACATTAGGGTCAAGATTTAAATCACATTAGATAGGATCCATGTGAATTACTGAACATTTGTTTTGGCTACAAGTGTTCTTTTTTTGAGGAAGTAGATGAGTAAGGTTTTCATTACTGAATTGTTGAGAATTGTCTTTAAACAAAATTCCCCATTTTAACTGGAATTCTTTTTTTTTACTCATGAAAGCTAATACGGAGCTAGACAGGAGACAGTATTCAGCTTCAACACTGAAAATACCACCCTCCTTTTTGGGTGTGTTATATTTCAGCATCAATATTCCTACTATGCAGGACAATGGTTTTTTCTCCCCAGACAGTAGCACAGCATCTCCTCATGAATCAGTGATTGTACATCTGCTCCTTGAATGTGATTCAGAAGCTGTTTCTTCCCACTAACTTATTCGTTCACTTTCCATCAGGGATGTGGATGTTGTCTCTGATAATGTGTTAAAATTGTAATATATTGAGACTGGCTTTTTCAATGGTGCCATTTTGAGGTTGAAACTTGTGGTTTTACAATACATGGATTTACAACTATTGGCTGCATCCCACTAAATGTGATACATGCATTGATAGGGATTTATGTACTTGTATTGTTATGTGAAACACTATTCTATCCTATCCTACCCTGCTATTGTATGCTTCCGGTTTGGGACTTGTGTCTATCAGCATCACTACTCCTCCCGCGCGCAGCAGCAGCATCCAATAACTTTGTGTCACGCGCACAGAAGACCTGCTAGTTTCCTAACAACATGGTGTTTTTGTGTTGGGTTAAAACACCCGAAAAGAAGATTAAAAAAGCACCAAAGAAATGGGAGAAGACATAATTCCTCAGTCGGAGAGTTTGCTGACATTTGTGAGGAAACTCAAAGAGGTGTTCGACGTTTGTGACGAGGACTCAGACGGGTTTATCCTCCCTGAACACTTTGTGCAGCTTGGTTCCCAGTTTGGACAAGCAGAACAGGTGAGCACGTGGACCCTCAGTAATTGTTATTTTTGCTTCGTCTTTTTTTCCTATAGGCTACACTGTGCCATTAGAAGCATACAGTGCTTTAGGCAACCGAGTAATGCTAGCATTTTCCACACGCCCTCATTATTTTCTGGAACGTGTTATGCTGTATCTTTCCTCCTAAAAATATATCACTTCATCGCTATGTGATGAAGAAGCAAACATGGAGTTTTTGACACATGAGAAGCTAATTGGGAAGAGCCTTGCTTCACCTGCAGGGTACACACTAATGCAGAGAAGTTTCCTCATTACAGATTTCCAGGTTGGAAACATGTTTTTGTTACTTGCAATGCGGTAGAAACAGTGGGGGAAAGTATGATAGTCCAGTAAAACAGTATGACGCATTTAAATCTCCTTTAACTGAGAGTTGTGTGTGGAATAATAAGATCGTTGTAAAGTTTTACTGAAGCAGGAAAGTTAGAATGTTTACTGGGCCTACTGCCAGACCGAAAAATGCTATTCACTTTTAGTATTTGTTTAACTCATTTAAATGGCAAGTGCAGAACATTAGAGACATTATATCTGAAGTGATGTAAATAATCGAATAAGACTAAACTCGATTCAACTAGTTTACTTTAACTGTGTAATATCCTGCTTGGTTAAATAATTATTTAAAACCGATATTTAGGGGATCCATATTGATACTAGTGGTTTGTATTTTGTGTAAAATAAAACCAAAAAGCTATTTGCTGATATCACAATCAAATGTTTTATACTTCAACATACCAACTCCAGTACCAGTCAAGCTATGTAGGAATATTTCCCCAACAATGTGCTTAAACCTAGACTGTTCATGGCTAATGTACCATGACTCTCACACAATATGTGCTGAGACAGCGGAACAAAATCTATGGTTTTGAAAAAATATATATTTATTTGCCACCTCAATATTGCCTCTTTCAAGTATTTTATAGAGAATGACCAGGACAACAGTTCCTGAAAAAGAGAAGAACTCTTTCTCAGTAACCACTGCTGAGAATTTTCGTTTCTGAGAGCAAGTTGCTATATCATATTCCCGATAAATGACCTCAGCAATGTGTCCGTCTGTTCCTGATAATACTTGTAACTGAGTCATTGTAAAGATTAGAAAACAAAAACAACAGTGTGTATCCGTTACCATTGAGTAATCTATGTTTTTTTAATGCACAGCACTGTCTCATCTGATTAAATATTCTTTTTGAGGGTTAGTTCATTATGAGAGACGTGTCTATAACAAATAGGAGAACACTGTGTAATCTTCTTTCCCTTATCTTGTGATGCAGCAGGGTTATTATTGGTAATATTTGAGATGTTATTCCTCAGTGCGTGTGTCACAGTGGACATCCCCTTGTGTCTCAGTGCATGGCAGGGTAATAGAACAGTGTTTGATTGGCTCCCCAGTGTTGTGCTCATCAGCAGGAACACTGTGGAGCCACTGATTGGCTCCCTGGAGACACTTTCATCTGGGAAATGAGTTCGCAACATGAAGTCAACGCAATTTATAAACTCAAGGACCTACAAGTCAGTAGAGTACAGAATAGACTACATACATCAACACACTATATGTTCTACAATTATGTTAGGATTGTATTGGACTGCAGCTATTGATTACTTACATTTTTCATTCATAATCTACCAATTTTCTAGATTAATTGATTCATCTTTGGGTCTTCAAAATGTCTCGTTCTATCATTCCTAAAGATATCCAGTTTAATATGATACTAAGCAGAGAAAAGAAGGAAATATTCTGATTTGAGACGCTGAAAAACCTTTTTCATTTTTGCACGAGACATTTATTTAATTTCTTTTCTCTTGCTCGGTTGGGTTTGTAATTCTTCATCGGAGGCATACAGTAAAGCAGCCTCCTGCATGTGTTGCTCTCTCATGTCATTGTCCTATATCAGCAAATCCCACAGTAGGTGGCTCTCCCAGTCGTGCAGTCACATGCAAACGTGCACGGCGACAGTTTCCTCCTCTGCCCTCTTTTCTCTCACCTTCACTTTGTCCTTAACAACTGAAGACAAGTAAGACACCATTATAGGTACACACATCCAACATTAAGATTGATATACATCCTCCTGTGAACTCCAGTTTAAAAAGCTATACTTTTTTTTACAAGCTAGAGATATTAATTTAATGCAAGTTACAGTTTTGAACACCACAAATAGCTTGTCAGCTGCACTGTTACCCAGTTGCCAGGCAATGGTTTTGAGGGTGTGAGATGAGCTGAATAAATGTAAACCTTTTAATAAATACAAAATGTGGATTTATGAGACACATTTTTCGATGTGTAGTTTCACACAATTCTCTTATGACGACTGTTGTCTCTACCTCTCAAAGTTTAGGCATGACCTAATCCAACCTTAGTTTGTGTTTTGAACCCTGAGAAACGTTGTAGCAGTTTCCGTCTCAGTGACCAACCTTTGCTAAAATTAGTGCTGTTAAATGTAAAGTGTCTGTGGGCAGCTTGCAAAGAGAATAATGCATTATTGAGCCGTGGTGCAGAGCGCTGAGGGGAAGCAGCGCTCTGCAGTGAAGGAGGTGTGGGGGGATCATGTATTTGGCCATGCTTTGACCAATGTTTCTAATATAGATGTGTGATATTGCACATGAGGGGTGTTGGATTGCTTTAGTTATCCATCCCAATGCCTTTGACCCGGTTCAGATGAACATTTATTTACATATTATGGATTTTGTTTCATCCATCTGCTGCTTTTTCAGCAAGTCTTTTTTTCTTCTATTGGTCTATATAAAGTATACAGCTACTGGCCAAATGATAATGTAAATGATTGTATATTTGCGTTGTTCCCAGACAAATATTTTCAATGACCTTCGGTTAATCTTGCAATTTCATGTAGTGTCATAATTATTTGTGTGACCAAACTGACTTGCATGAGGAGTAACAGGTTGGTTTAAAAAAATCAATAATGCCCCCCATGATGTCACCGACACTTGGTACATTCCACTTTGCCACTTCCTGTAGTTAAGCTTTCTGCTTCAGGTGCAGCATCTTTTGTTACAGCCTCCAAGAGGTCCCTCCAGCAGCAGCAACAAGTAACAGCACTAAAGGAAACAATGTTAGAATGACTTAAGGTAACTAATCTAAAGACATACATCTCTGTAGAAAAGTCAGCTAAATGTGTGCTCTTGAAATGAAAACTAAAATGAACTGCCAATACTAAATCAATTATGAGTAGGATGTATGGTTAACTATGGAACACTAAAGCATGTGCACGAGGGTTAGTGACACACAAGTTAACCGTGTAGCAGAGGTGCAGTCATCACATTCGGACAAAGCTCCACTTTAACTTTGAACATATTAAAGTGTATGGATAAGGGTTGACCCATGAGGCCCAACATGTCACCTCTGCTGTTAACAAACTTAACTAATCTAATCGAAGTGTCAAGATCATCAATAAAAGTGATGACTACTTTTAAAACATTTAGTTTGGCAAAACAAACGCACATATTGTGTCGTGAAATAAACAATGCACATTGCTGGGACTATGGCTGTTACATTTAGTTGTAGTTTGTTTTGAAATGATAAGGCAGTAAACTCTTATTTATTCATTTATTGTTGGTTCTACAAAGATGATTTTGAGAGGATTGGTACTGTACAGGCAGCATGAGATCATTTGATGGCTTCAAAGGATAGACTTAATATGATAATAAGGCAGCGCTGTTCATCTCTGTTGAGAGCCTTAGTGCAATGCTGGGAGGAAGGATGATTCATGTACTAATAAGTGGTGTGTACTTATCAGCCCCCTGTCTATCTCACAAATCAGGAAGTGGGCTGCACAGACTCACAAATACACACTCACACAGACGCACACAAGCAAATTCCTGTTTATGTGGTTGATGAGTGTATTGAGTATGTAAGTCGCTTTGGATAAAAGCGTCTAACAAGTGACATGTAATGCAATGTAATATTAGTAGGAGTTGAGATCATACTTTTTAATAACCTTGACACAATACGATTAGTTTCAGTACCGTTTTTTTTTTCACAGCCCACATATTGATTTGACGTAGCACAAAAGCAAATGTGTACCTTTTTTTAATATGTTTACTGTGTGTGAACAGAAATGTGTCTCCTGTGCTCTGATAGCTCTAATGTTGTCTCTGTCCCTCCAAAGGTGAAAAACTTGGCCAAATGTCTGGACCCCGACTCCCATGGGAGGATCAACTTCAAGGGCTTCTGCCGTGGTGTCCTTTCCATGAAAGGTTAGAAAAAGCTCCCGAGGGAATACACTTTGTATGAGGGAGAACTGATAGGTTGCACTTGTGTTGCTTTACAGAACACCCTGACACTCTGTAACTCAGTGTTCTGCTCCCTTCTACACTAGCTTTGAAAATCATTTAGCATCGGCTACATATCTATTTCTATGATGCAAAGTCCTACAATAATTAATCAAACTGTGCTTTAGGTATTCAAAATAGTCAGTAGAGATTTCTACGAGGATCTAAATTCTGTACCTAAAGATTTTTGTTTTAAATCTGTAAAATGACGATTTAAAGGTCAGGGACTTTTGTGCGTCACCAAAATCGTAACTTTTTTACAAACATTGTACTTCATGCGATTCTAAGATTGAATAGCCAATATTGCAATTTCGATTAAGTGTCTATAAATTCCACAGCCCTATCAGAAAGTGTTGTTACTTTTCTTTTGTAAATGTGATAAACCGTTACCATAACATGGCGTAACTGCCCTGGAGCATACTGACTGATGAAATCAATATTTCACTGTTTTTTTTATATATTTTATAACAACTGTTAAAAAACTCTAGGTTACTTTCTTCAGCAATAAATCAAGCTGGTAGCTTAGAGTCCAATGAGTGCTGCATACTAGGGCTGTGCAATTCATCCTATTTGAATCGCAATTACGATTTTGGCCTGCCACAATTACGAAAACAACATAATCGGAAAAAACGATTATTTAGCTTTGCTAGGTTGTGACGGTGCACTGCAACATATTTGATCTCATTTATTTGTATTTATCATATTTATATATGTTTAGTAGCTTGTGGAAGATGCGCTCCAAAATATTTGTTGATATTGTTTATTTGTATTTATTATTTTGATATTATTTATTTAAATGTAAATATAAATGTATCATTTATTCTTGTATTGGTTTTTCAAGTTGAATTATTCGTTTGTAAATATCTCCAGTAACGGCCTTTTATTGGATAAAGAAGCAAGTTTGCCAACTCATCCTATTTCCTGTAACCGTCATTAGTTCTTTGTATTCGGACTGAGAGTCTGTGTGAAACCAGGTCAGCTGACCGTGGACCCGGGCCAACCCGGCACAGGAAGGGGCCGAGACGCGTTACTGCCACTGAGCTAGAGAGGAACAAACGCTTTCCAGTTGTGCATTGTTGAGCTGTGTTGTTTTGACCTGGAATATTATACTCATTTAAAGGCAAGACAAGTTTATTTATATAGCACTTTTCAACACAAGGCAATTCAAAGTGCTTTACAAAAATGAAAGACATTAAGAAAATGGCATTTCAAATCAGTCATTACATTTAAAGGTGTAGTCACCGATTCTAGAGAAGACTGTTGATATGTGAACCCAACAAAACACTCATAATGTAGCTCATTAACTGCTGGGTGTGTAAATAAACAACTTGTTCTAACAGTGATGAAAAGGCCAATGTTGTGTTCTCCTGTTCCCTCTGCAAAATCACACGGCAAATGTTAGTTCTTGCCAATTTCAATCGGTTTATTGTGCCTTTTGCCGGATAAAGTATTGCATTTTCTACCTCATACCAACTCTGTTAACCCTCCCCTTGGTGCCACTTCACCTGTTTTCATGTTTCTCTCACTGGATAAGTGTTCATAAATAATAGATCTGGTTTTTAAATTAAACCACCACTCTCTCGTACAAGAGAGTTTAACACGTGTTTTAACACGGGAACACGTGTTTTAACACGGGAAGTGTGAGTGTTTCTGTCCTGATATTGACCTTTGGCATCAGAGAAGCTATTTCTCTAAACCACACAGGAGTCTGTGTGCAGAAGAATTTTATGTTGAAAATCAAACCAATGTGACAGTTTCCACAAAAGTGATGGATTTCAAGGTGAATAACACGGAAACATAGAATATTAAGTCACGTAACGCTACAAAGACATGCCAGTGCATTGGGGCCAACTCAAACACAACACATGCAGGTGTTTGTCTGAACAATATGTGTGAATAATATATATGAATACATTGTGTATTTAGAAGCATGCTCCGAGCAGCTTGGACAGGAAATGATTTCAGTGCAGAATCTCAAACCGACTGAGATGATTCATGCATGCTTTATTTTCTTTGCAGGCTATGTTGGGCTCCTTAAAAAGAAAAGTAGAGCACGGTTCATCACAGGACCGTATGAGACAGCTAAGAGTTGCTATTGGGTAAGTTTGAAAGTGCTTCTGTGTGGGTGTGTTTGCATGTATCCTCTGAAGTGTGAAATTACCCACAAAGACTGTCTGTCTTTTTACCTAACATGACATGTAACTGACGCTTTCATCCAAAGCAACTTACATACACTTCAATACAGTAGACATCCCTACAGGAGCAACGGACACATTGACATGTTGGCTGCAGGAAATGGGGGTCAAACCACCTACCCTCCAATTGATAGATCTTGCTGCACTGTATTCTGAATGAGTGCAGCTTGTACTTCACTATTCTGTCCACTGGGTGGCAGTGTTCGACTGGATATCTTGCACACTAGCTTTCTTGTATGTTAACGGTACACACATGATTATAAGCTTGGTACATTACTACACACTTTTGGATTTGTTCTCCAATTTGTACTATTCCGGCTTTAAGGACATCTTGTTAAATTATAAAATAGTTCAACATAAAGGTATATTGTCTAATGGGAAAATTTGACTTGAATGAAATACATTTAGCGATTAAGCTTTCAGGTTATTCAGATGGGACATTTTGACAGATGTAGTAATTTGGTTGTACTACCTCAGAGTATTACATGCACTTAGTTTGACACCAACTGACATCCTTGTATGCTGAGATAATTGTGTAATACAACAGAGTCTAACTAGATCCCTAGGTGTAAAACGTGACACATATTTCATACATTCCTGGAGTTCTATCTTGGGAAATATGATATTGTACAATTCAACTCCCTCAAGCAATGAGAACATGGGTACTTCGCAAGTCACAAAGTCAAATAAACGTCTGCTCTACTTCTTAGTTGAGAAATAACTGTTTCAGTATTCTTTGCAACAATTAGCCTTTATATTCTAGCATTAGATTGTTTATCTTTTAACTTGACATCACTGGTTTAAAGAAGAGTCTTTACCCTCTTACAGTGTAACATTTCATTATACCATGGAGAAGTGCTCTTCAAATATTCACAGAGGGTGAAATGCAATACGGCTGCTACCTACTCTTTGACGGGCAATACAAAGCACTTCTCTTTTCTGAAAATGCTGTCTCATTTGCACACTTCCCTTTGAAACCCTATAAAAGATTATCTGGAAGCAGTCGAATCATTTTATATTCCAGGAAGAGGTCCCACGCTTTTGATCAAGATTACTTTTCTGCATACAGTGAAAGGTACGTGTTGCACCTTAGGGTTAAGATGTCTATTGGAAATGTCTTAGCAGTGACTGGCAAGCAAGACCATTTTGCACTGAAGGAATACACTGGAGATAAGTGATGGTATTTTATAATGTCTAACTTGGAGAGAAGGATGGTAAATACAGATTAGCATTAAGATGGAGATGATGCTGTTGCTTGTGATTACAATTAAGCACATGAACATATTGTTTATCAGACCTTATCAAAAGGCTAGCAATAGATAATTAGGTTTTTTTTTTTACATGAAGCACACTTCAGCTAGACCTGACCTTGTTTTAGTGGTGTTAGAATCTGCTTACAGATATTGATTTGAGAGCAACTAGATCATCTGTATACATAATCGATCTTTTGTAACATGGCGTCTATTGCGTTGAGCAGTATATGTGGTTGTTTACAGGGAGTACATAACGTTTTCTGTTGTTGAAATATCGTCTTTTACATAAACAACCTACTCTTCATACCTTGTTTCTTATTGAATATTGAATTCAGTGAGCTCTGCACTGTTGAGAGAACCGCCTCTGCATTTAGACCCTGGAGCCAGTCGAAGTGTTGGTTCCCACTGAGTGTGATCTGCAGGTACTTCCTCTTTTCCTCTTGGTCTGTGCAGAGTTGATCTCATTGTCCTCTAGAAAGGAACTTCTTCTGAGGGATAGAGATAAGGTGAAAGTAATAACTGCTGTTTAACCTGCTCACTGATAGCAACCACTATATTAACATCTCTTCAGACTACTGAAAGCTTTTTCCTCTGTAGAGAAGACGTCTCTCTCTTTCTCTGCTGGATGAAGATATATTGCTAGATTTAGATTTATGATCCATAGAGGCCCAGATATCTGAGTGGCCCGCCGCGGTGTCCAGTTGTGGGAAAAGATTTTCGTGTGTGTGTGTGTGTGTGTGTGTGTGTGTGTGTGTGTGTGTGTGTGTGTGTGTGTGTGTGTGTGTGTGTGTGTGTGTGTGTGTGTGTGTGTGTGTGTGTGTGTGTGTGTGTGTGTGTGTGTGTGTGTGTGTGTGTGTGTGTGTGTGTGTGTGTGTGTGTGTGTGTGTGTGTGTGTGTGTGTGTGTGTGTGTGTGTGTGTGTGTGTGTGTGTGTGTGTGTGTGTGTGTGTGTGGTGTGTGTGTGTTGTGTGTGTGTGTGTGTGTGTGTGTGTGTGTGTGTGTGTGTGTGTGTGTGTGTGTGTGTGTGTGTGTGTGTGTGGACCAAGAGAAGAGAGGGAGGAAAGGTGAGAAGTGTCTCATTATTGCAAGAGCCGTTGTTGGAGAGGATTTATTAGCTTGCTTGGGTTCACACACACCACAGGGGAAAGACTACATGGCCAATGCAGGTGCTGACATATATTCTGGCAAAGACAAATTGTGTGTGTGTTCATCTCCAGCCCAACAAAGACAAGCATAGCAGAAGAAAGAGTGTTATTTTATTCAATGCACAACAAAGTACATTAGTTAGTCCAACATCCAGCTAAAGGCAATGAGTAGTCATTAGAACGGCAGGGAACCTCATAGAACTGATCCTGGAAATATGTTAAAACTGTATAATGGCCCAGATCTGCCGAGCTGCTGCAGAAAAGGAATCATTAATTTACACTATTTGTCGTCACGTGGAGAGATGTTAATAACCTGCTAATGGTTTCTATCTGGTCAGAGGATATCTGCCTATAATCTTCATGTCTGCTCTGTCTCTGTGTGTTTTCGTCTTCTCCTGCTAGTGCCCTTTCATCTCTTGGTGAACGCACATCGTCCTTATGTTATCATCGAAACAATTTTTGTGTGACGGATGCAAAATAGTGGAATTTGAAAGTCAAACAAAAGCACAAAAATGATTTGTCATCTTTTTGTTTTATACTCTGGTATAGTTTGACCTCCCGTCCTCTGCTTCAATATGCTCTTGTTTGGCGCATTTTATTTATTATCCATCACTTCCCAGGACTTTGCTGCACCAATTTACTTCTCTAATTTCCTCTTTTTTCCTATGTCTACATCTTGCTTTCCCTTCGTACATCTCTTCCTACTTGCTTCTTTCACTTTAGCACTGCAGGTAATCAGTGGAGAGGAGATGCCTCTGCCAGCCTCTGCAGTCATTTCATGGTCTGATTAAAGAACTGTGATGGGAGGAAAGTGAGGCGGGTGGGGGAGGAGAGTTGAGACAGGAGAGAGGGCATTAACAGCCAAAGTTGAAACAGAGAACAAACAAAAACAAAGCCATGAAAAGGGGAAGCAGAACAAAAGACAATTCAAAGTCTGTTTGCTGTTTACCATTGTTTGTGCAAGAGCATGATGGGAAAATCAGCCGAGCCGCAGTGCAGACTGAAGCAGAGGCAGCCTCCCTAAGTGACTGTGAGCAACACGAACACTTCCTCATGATGGCTATCAGCTATCCTTCCTCAAAGCGGTGTGATGGCCGTCTGTGGCTCTTTTACACTGTAACTCTGAGTTAGCGGAAGTTTGTCGAAGGTCAACATCAATGCGGTGTATTGGTCTTATTCTTAATGCATACTGCATAGTATAATAGTCCTTCGCAGTAAGCAATGAAATGACGCAAATTACTCATGGTTCATATCACAATGTCGGTTCATGCTGATTTAATCTTCAGCATGATGAAAACCACACTGAACAGCTGTATCAGTACTTACATGTTAATACACTGTCAGTAAGAATTTCCTAATTTGGGATTAATAAAGTATACATCTATCTATCATTTGATGCCGTATCAGAACATTTCTTTCAGTTTTTTCTTTTGTTTCATTTTCTAAATCTCAATCTTTATTTATTTATATAGCACATTCGAAACAACCTCGGTTGACCAAAGTGCTGTACAGGCAATACATATAAAATAACACAATGCGAGTAAAATAATAAAACAATCATTAAAAGCATGATAAAAAGCACAATAACTAGAAACATATAAAAACACATACAAATGTAAAAATGTTATGTTCAACTAGTATTGAAAGCCAGTGCAAAGAGGTGAGTTTTTAGCTGAGATTGAAAAAGTTGTGGGTCGATCATTAAAACATGAGTCTGAATGCCATACTCTGGAGGAATAAACAGACGGCATGCCACTAGCTTACAGATAAGAGTAGAAGCACATGTATCAACCTCTTCAGAAGGAGGTTATGATTGGTGGTTGAAGGGGTTTTATCCGATGTTACTTCTCACATTTTAAGCTTCGAATGAGGTTTTGTATATAGGTGTGCGTGTGTGTGAATGACAGAGAGATACAGGGAGGGTAAAAGAAGGTGGAAGGTTGAATATTACATTCATCATTTTATTTTACATTTTTAATTTAATTTTTTTAATTTTTTAATTTTAACCTATTTTAATTTCTTGTCAGCATTAATTCAAGGGAATTTTATTAGGATCACTGTAGATGTTTTATCTTGTTCTGTATTTATTTTAATATTGTTATGTTTTCTGTAAAGCACTTTGGGCTGCTTTGTGCATGAAAGGTGCTATACAAATAAAGTGTATTATTTATTATTATCATTAGTATACAGCAGGGGTCGGCAACCCCTGTCACGCGGGGCCGTAACCAGTGGCACACTAGGAATAAGTGTGTATTTTCGGATCCTGAACGAGACCGCCGGCAGAGCGCGTCTCCCCCTGCAGAAGGAAGCCATGCACTCAACGCAGTGCAGAAGGATAACTTCTAGGCCCAGCTCTCTTTAACTCCAGTCAACTTTAACTGCTTTCCTCCATGGTGAAATGACCAGGGGTGTAGCGCACTTCACATATTGCATTACCCATAAGGAGCTGTACATGCCGCAGTTGTTGCGTGGCTGTGTCTTTAGTTGAAAGCCCAGTGGCGATCTGCTCATCCGTCATCAAAATAATATGCTACACAGGGGCGGACTGGCCAACTGTGTGTTCTGGAGAATCACAGCACGTCCGGCCGTCAGACGACCAGGCTCGGTTCGCTGATGGCCAGCACCGCCCTTTATTTATTTAACTGTGTTCGAACTGCATCATGTAAGTTGCGCTGACAGGCGACAGAGGTCCACTGCTTCCCTGCAGCGAGGCTCCCCCCTCCCGTTGACAGTTAACGAGTGTCAAGCGTGAGTTGTTTGGCTTTCTTGTCCGCAGCAGCAGAAATCATTTTCGAATGTTTGAATGAATCAAAGTGGGTCGTCACCGTCGATGTTCTCTTATGCTCCAACACAGTTGCACGGGGTGCAGAATAGTTTCCCCCCAGACATCGGGGTACTGCTTTGCCCGGTCTTTAGCAGAAATGTTCGTCGGTAAATGAGATGGATTAGATGTTTTCATCTTGGTGAAGAGAAACTCTCGTGTGAGTTCCACACGTTCACTCTACGGTGTTGTTTACCTTCTGTGATGCGCGAGCTGATGACGTCGCGCATCATCACTTCACGTCAAGACGAGTTCACTTTTTTTTTTTCAACTTTGTGTGGAAAAATGCGGGGATTATGCGGCCTTTTGATAAATATGCGGCTTTTTAAAAATATGCGCCATTTTGCTGATTATGCGGTAATTTCTGCGATTGCAGAATCGCGTTTTTCTGGAGGGTCTACCTAGTATACAGCCACAACTGGAATGAAATTCTACAAATGGTATTATTAAAACTGTTAATCATACTCTTTGCATGTGCAAAAATACCACATTTAAAACAAAATTAAATAAATGGTATCATTAAAAGGTGAATCTTATGTATACAACTTTCCGTGCATCACCGGAGGCTTGACCTAGAAAATGCGTGAGTTTGACAACCTGGTCCAGTGAGAGTTGGTTTTCTTTTATTTGTGACGACAATCTTTTCATTACTTTAACCAACAATATTTCATACATAAACCTGACCAAACCTTTACCATATCCTAAGAAAGTCATGAATATATTTTATAACTTTCACATATGGCTTTTGTAAGGCACGGACAAAAGATAATGTCTCGCTGATTTGGGTGCAAGATGTAAAAAATGCTACAGCCTGTGTTGTCTTCGAAGGCAATCGCCATGCACCTATTCTATCTATATACAGTGGGGCAAAAAAGTATTTAGTCAGCCACCAATTGTGCCAGTTCTCCCACTTAAAAATATGGCCTGTCATTTTCATCCTAGGTACACTTCAACTATGAGAGACAGAATGGGGGGAAAGAATCCAGGAAATCACATTGTAGGATTTTTAATTAATTAATTGGTAAATTCCTCGGTAAAATAAGTATTTGGTCACCGACAAACAAACATAGGTTTGTTTGTTTGTTGTTTGTCGAAGAAGTTACAGGTCTCTCACAGACCTGTAACTTCTTCTTTAAGAGCCTCCTCTGTCCTCCACTTGTTAACTGTATTAATGGCACCTGTTTGAACTCGTTATCAGTATAAAAGACACCTGTCCACAACCTCAAACAGTCACACTCCAAACTCCACTATGGCCAAGACCAAAGAGCTGTCAAAGCACACCAGAAACAAAATTGTAGACCTGCACCAGGCTGGGAAGACTAAATCTGCAATAGGTAAGCAGCTTGGTGTGAAGAAATCAACTGTGGGAGCAATTATTAGAAAATGGAAGACATACAAGACCACTGATAATCTCCCTCGATCTGGGGCTCCACGCAAGATCTCACCCCGTGGGGTCAAAATGATCACAAGAACGGTGAGCAAAAATCCCAGAACCACACGGGGGGACCTAGTCAATGACCTGCAGAGAGCTGGGACCAAAGTAACAAAGGCTACCATCAGTAACACACTACGCCTCCAGGGACTCAAATCCTGCAGTGCCAGACGTGTCCCCCTGCTTAAGCCAGTACATGTCCAGGCCCGTCTGAAGTTTGTTAGAGCATTTAGATGATCCAGAAGAGGATTGGGAGAATGTCATATGGTCAAAATAGAACTTTTTGGTAAAAACTCAACTAGACGTGTTTGGAGGAGAAAGAATGCTGAGTAGCATCCAAAGAACACCATACCTACTGTGAAACATGGGGGTGGAAACATCATGCTTTGGGGCTGTTTTTATGCAAAGGGACCAGGACGACTGATCCGTGTAAAGGAAAGAATGAATGGGGCCATGTATCGTGAGATTTTGAGTGACAACCTCCTTCCATCAGCAAGGGCATTGAAGATGAAACGTGGCTGGGTCTTTCAGCATGACAATGATCCCAAACACACCGCCCGGGCAACGAAGGAGTGGCTTCGTAAGAAGCATTTCAAGGTCCTGGAGTGGCCTAGCCAGTCTCCAGATCGCAACCCCATAGAAAATCTTTGGAGGGAGTTGAAAGTCCGTGTTGCCCAGCGACAGCCCCAAAACATCACTGCTCTAGAGGAGATCTGCATGGATGAATGGGCCAAAATACCAGCAACAGTGTGTGAAAACCTTGTGAAGACTTACAGAAAACGTTTAACCTGAAAATTACAGGCCTCATTCATCTTTTTAAGTAGGAGAACTTGCACAATTGGTGGCTGATTAAATACTTTTTTGCCCCACTGTATATCTATCTATATGTGTGGTTAAAAGAAGATTGAAGAGTTAACAGCCTAAGACCAAGTACATTTCAGTTTTCCCAGGCTGAACAGGAGCAGATCATCTTCTAAAAAATTGCAGTTTTGTGTATTTGTCTGTTTTATCTTTTTGTGGAGCAGCATGTGTGAATTCCTGCTGTCATGTGATGTTTTGACAATCCACCAAACCAACACGGTAAACTTTGTGGCCACATTAAAAGCCAACACTGCTGACTGATAGCCCGCTGACAGCCATGGAAAACGTAAGATATGTGATGCCATATTGTGAACCATCTGGTAGGGTGCGATGTGATGGCACATTATGACAAGCTGTCTTTTAGATTTTCCATTCTTCTTGAGATCAGAGGACAGAGATGGCAGGATGGGCTTTTTCTGTGATGTCTGTAATGACCCAGAACTTTTCTTAGTGGCTGTGGTTAAAGTATTTTTTCTAAATGTCCTTTGAGACAACTGTCATCTTATGTCATACCGAAATATTGAGAGCTAAAGTAACATATGAAATAATAAAGTACAGATTCAAAATATTTATGAGCTTTTGGGGAATTCTTGTTGGGTGTTGGATAGCAATTCATAAGGCAAGCTATTTTTGAAATTATAATGTTTGTATTAAAGTGCAAAACACATCATGGCAGCTGTATATCTTTTACCATGGCCTTTTATGTTTTCATCCCAGATGGGAATCTAATTGTGTTTCACTATGTATCAGTCAGCTTGACATTTGGCTTAACTGTAATTATTTGTAATTCATATAAGGAAAAAGAAAATATATGGATATATGATATATGGAGCCAGTGAGTAGTTTGTTATGGCAATGCTAGGACTAGGACAGGTTAAACAAATGTAGACATACAGTAAGTAAAACATTGAATTTACCTGCTATGTCATTTCTGAATTTTAAATTGTAAACACTATACCTATCCCACCTATCAAATGTGATGGGATATGTTTGGCCATTTCTGTAGCCATGTAGCACAAACATGCACAACAAATACATATTCTTCATTCACAGCACCACCCCAGCAAGGTTCAGTATGGCACTTTGTAGTGTTGGATGGACATAACAAATCACAATATCTTAGTATAGCAATCACATATATACAGTGTACATAGTTCAATATACTTCTATATATGGCAGAGTAAAGTGATAACAACACTGTAGCATTTCTACCACAGCCTATAGGAGGAGCATAGCATGTGGGTTAATTAACTGTAGCACGTAGCCTCAAGCACAACTCAATTGGTATTCATTGCGTTTGTTTGTTATATTGATAGCATGTTGACTTTGAGTTCATCTAAGGAAGGTTATGGGAAGCGTGAAAGAGAATACTGAATATGTGTGCTTCGTCTGCCTGTGCAAGTGATGACGAGGTAGCTATTGCATGAGAAAGAATGATACAAGGAAAACAACGGATTGATAGATGTGAGGGAGCGAGAGTTTGGAAAGGGATAAGAGCAGCAGAAAGAATGCAGACAGAGAGGGATTGTCTGAGATGAAAGGAAAACAGAACCGAGAAAACAAAGAAAAGATAAGAGGTGAGCAAAGAGAAAAAAACGAGGAACAACAGAGACGGATACAACAGGAAAAACCTTTTATCTAATTTATTAATGGTTGAGCCATTTGGCCTGTGATTGTGATTGTGAGTGACAGGATGTATTAGTGCCCGTGACACTCATCAGGCCTCACTTCCAAATCAGTTCAGATGGAAACGGGAACCAATGACATACTCAGGACGATATGGTCCAGAGTATTGTATCCGCTCGGTGGCTGCCTGTTTAAATAGATTATCATAATGCCAGCAGATCCTGAAAATACATTAAATGATTTCAACTGGAGATCCAAAATGCAACTAGACATTGCATTTTATTTGTTACCGTGTTCGGGTTTTCTGTGACAAGTTAGAGCGATAAACCACATGCATCATCATCATCATCATCATCATCATCATCATCATCATCATCATCATCATCATCATCATCATCATCACCATCATCATCATCATCATCATCATCAGGTCCATTTTTAAAAGACATACAACACTCAAATATAAATTTAAAAAAGGCAGTTATACCAATGTTTCCACAGAGGTGACTGGTATATATTACAGTGTTATTCCAGTTTTTTAAAAATATTATATTACATTACATGTTACTTGTTAGACACTTTTATCCAAAGCGACTTACATACTCAATACTGTGGACAATCCCCACAGGAGCAATTTGGGGTGAAGTGTCTTTCCCAGGGACACAACGACATGCTGACTGCAGTGGGGTTCGAACCCTTATCCCAACACCAAGGCTCTATCCACTGCACCACACGCCCCCTGTTTTAATTGTAAAACCTTCCTTTACTGCATAATTACATCCAAGGTTTTTGTATTTCTCGTACAGGCAACCGGTCTAGCTAAGTGCCAACTCATTATCAGCCTCTTAGCTCCTAATGATAAAAGCTATTCCTCGATTCAGTCAACATACCCTGATTTAAATAATTTATTTTGTCTTTTTGTGCTGAACTGTCTACTTACAGAGAAACTATTCACATGTACAGAATTTGGAAAGTAACATCCAGTGATCACATTAAATAAACAGTATTTGTAAAGCAGCTGTGTGGAAAATACACACACAAAATACAATCAGTTGTTCAGCCATCGATCACAGTGCTGCAGAAGTCTATAGAATCCCTTTGGAAAAAGCAGCCGGTCAACCCAATACTGTGGAGTTGTAAAATCGATCTGTGACTGTTCAGGCTGAGAGCGATCAATGGATGGTATCAATGAGGACACACAGCGAGGCATCCTGGTGAAAAATGGGACACTGTGCGTGTAGCTGCATCCATTCTAACGCTTCCTCCCTATTTCTTCTGTCAGTTACCAATTGTTGCCATTAAAAAAACATTTAACGCAGAATTTGTCACCCGTTGTAGGGCTGGGCGATTTGGCCTAAAAATTAAATCTCGATTTTTTTTTTTCTAACTAATGGACAATTTTCGATTTAAACCTCGATTTTTTTCAGTTTTTTTCTAAACAAACCAGACCAAGGCAACATTTAAATACATATTTTCTTTATTAACACGATACAAATAAATGAGATTACCAAGTAGTCTAGGCCTATGTGAACAAATTAGTTGTTCAAGAATAAAAAAAACAAAAACAAAACAGCACCACGCCACTTGGCTGTCATTAATGTGCAAAGATTTTTTTTAAATCAAACTGGAAAAAAAATCTCTTTTAGGCCATCCCTGAAAAAACTTGTAAAATCAAATACAACAAATAATAAATAATGATCATGAAATGAATAATACAAAAATACCCTCAAACAAAATAACATCCCTTTAACTTTCTAGGAAGTTGTCTACAGGTTTTTCCGCGAGGAAGACAAGCCTGTCTACTGCCTCTGGCTTGAGGCATGCTCTTTGGCATGTTACAATGTTACCCCCGTACTGAAAACCCTCTCCGAGCGAAGGGGCACTTATGGCAGGAATGGAGAGATATTTCTTGGCCAGATTACTCGGTCTTGGGAAGTTAGCTTCATGTAGCTTCCACCACTGCAGTGGGTCTGTATCAGGGTCTGTCTCAGACGACAACAAATAGGATGACAGCTCAGCTTCAATTTTGTCCTGCTTTGACTGGGAGGTAGACGACACTGTCAGTAGTGATGTGTCGGTCGCGTCGCGTCGTTCACTCTTTTAAGTGAACGACGGGAGCCGGCTCTCGACAACGAACGAGCCGTTTTTTTTGTTTTTTTTTGCGGAGGGATCTAGATCGGCATGAAGGCACATTATGCAATGTGCAATGTGCACATTATCCCGCTTATTACACATGGCCACATTCTCAACAAAGTAACGACATGACTCCCAATATTAATTGAAATGCTTTTATGGATTTAGAAAATGATTTTATTGATTTAAAAAATTGTTTTATGTATTGATTTAAATTGACATGCATCCGCTAAGAAAAGTAGTCAGTTGTTACTGTTTGAACTAACGTAGCAACGGCAGGAACTGCTTCGATAGTGTTTTTGAGGAGCTTTTTGATTACAGATTTGAAAACATCGTTGCTTGCTTTAAAAGTAACACAATTCATTATGTCAAAGTTCCTTGGAAAGTATCTAGATATCCCTGCCCTAATGCCAAAGTAACTGCCAACTGAATATGTGTCGCCGTTTGATGTCTCTGTCTGGACCGCTGTGTAAAAAGGAGGGTTTCTGCCCCGTTACTTCTCTTCTTACTTCTATAAGAATAAAACACGGAGGACAGAGATCTCTTTTTCTCCCCCTCTTCTGACAGCCCAGCAGCTGATCTCAGAGCACGCTCCCCTCTCCTGCAGGGGGGCGCGGTCAGCTGCCTGCAGCTCACAGAATCAGCCCCCTGCAAAAACAGCGCTGGAAAAAGCAAATGGAGCGAAATGAGGCATGGCTAAAATGCAGGATATCTTCGGGTAGTCACAGGCAATGTGGCTGAGTTTTGTGCGCGTTCTGGAAAGTGAGAGAGTAAGCTACTACGGAATCCCTTAAAGCAAATCAAATCTGCGGAGTCTAGAAATGTAAATCGCGATTTTTCGGTTCAGCCATTTCACAAACCGTAGGAAAGTAAAAATGCAAATGAATCGTTAAAACCGAAAAAATCGCCCAGCCCTAACCCGTTCCTTTTGTCTCAGTTATACATTACATTCTCTGTGGGTGTACACAATAGGCTGATTGGGAAGGAAGGGAATGACATGTCTTGTTTTGGAATAACACAAACATTGCAGCCTCAGTCTCTTGGCACCAGTGTGTGTGGCTTAGTTGTTTAATTAAAGTTTTGAAAGACTTTCATACACACAGTCTGGAATAGAGACAAGGCCCAGCAGAGTCCCACCAATGACAGTGAAGGACACACGGCCACCCAGCAGACATGATTATCCTGTAGCTGTCCGCTGCAAGGGAGGACTGCTAATGAACAGAAACATCACTTGTTCACATCCTCTTTCTTTCTCTCCCTCCATTACACTTGCACATATGAATTGCCTTTGTCCCATGATCTCGCTCACTAGCAATGGCTATAAGTCTAACACCACCAACTCTCACTTGTTTCTGTTGTGCTGTCCCCAGTTCATTCTTTATTCATGTATGTCCTTTACATATGCATTATTATATTCCCACACAATCTTGCATTTTTTACATTAATGCTGTCATTGGTCTATGTCATCAACTACACAATATTTCCTCTTCCCAACCTTTCTTATGTCACCCTTATTATCTATTAAAGCCAGATTGTAGTGCATCATGACGCACAGTAATAAACCTGATAAATGAAGCCCTTCATTTTGATTTGATTACCTCAGCAAATCAGACCATGCTTATAATGTAGTGTGTTTGTGTAAATGTGTGTGTGTCCGGGCTGTTTATTCTATGTTATGCAGAACAGAGTTGCAATATTTAACTGGTTACAAACTCAACTCAAGGCATTTCAAATCTTTTTATAGCAACATTCATACCGCTGATATGAGAATATTATATCATGTTACTTTTCGAGCTTCAGGCCATGTTGTGAGGAGAGTTAGCGTTTGAAAGAGAGCTGCGATGATGGTGACGAGCAAGGCTGGAGTCAAGGAGGAAGCTGAATAGCTTGGTTTCAAGGTAGCTATTTCTGATGGGCCTCTCAAACTAGATATTGAGTGAGTATATATGACCTTAATCTGACCTTGAGCTGGCCGTCAGTCTCTCTTTCAATCCCTGTGTCTTTTATGAGCTCCAGACCGTCTGTTAGTGGACACACCTGCCAGGAGCATCTGGATGCACACGCACGCACACACACGCACACACACACACACACGCACACACACAGTTAATCAGTCAAACCGAAACCAAGCAACACAGCCAAACGGCACACTGAACATTTTTCGGAAACAACATTTTAAGTGAGAAATTAGCAATGCGGCAACAAAATCTTGATGAAGAAAATTAAGTGTTCAAGTGTTGAGAGAAGTTGAGCATAATTGTACCTACAAACAAAAAAGGCAGTGGTTTATACTTGGCCTTGTTGCGAGGGCATTAAGCGTCAATCTGTGAAGGAATGAACAACACTGTCATTCCAGGAAGAACAATGGCATCAGAAGCCAAAAAATAAAAATGTGTTTATATTTAAAGCCGTAGTAAGGGAACAAGGAAGTGAGTCATGTGATGTTGTTACTGAAGGACACTATACTGTTTGTGTACATGCAGCAGTCTTGTCCATCTCAGCTCAGCATGTGCATGTGTGATCTCTTCTGGCCCTTTCTTTGTTTGATGACACCTCTCTTAACTCTGCTTTGCCATCACATTTAGCCAGTTATTTCCAAACTACTTCTCTGTCTGGGTCACTCTCTTCGTTCCGTGCACGACAGAAGAGAGTGCAGAGAATGCAAACTGGCAAAGCTGCTTAGTGTCATTTCTGCAAAGCCCAGAGAAGGAAGTGTAACGGCGCAGAGTTGTTGCAATGGTTAACATCTGCAGACATTTCTCTTTTTACGCTTGTCTATATTAAGAACCAAATCAAATGTGTCATTGCTCATAAGTGGATGTACACTCAAAAACACACACGTGTCATCATCACAGCTGAAATGAGACATTGGTGTGTATTTACCCAGCTTGGTCTCTTGTCCACGGGTTTCAAATACCGACGTTTGGGCGATGGGATGATTCTGACGCACGGGGCTTCCTTGAGATACTATATGAGACGCACCAGGCTTTCATCGAACCCCAATGTAAACTTATCCACATCAATTATAGAAGCCTAAAGCCACATAGATAGTTTTAAGAGCGAGAACATTTGTGATTTTTTAACTGATGTTACGTGAAGCTGTGTTTTTGATTTACATGACGTTACATCTATAGTTCAATTCTTGTTATTTTTAAATCCAAACCTTTGTTTCTGTTTTTCTAGTAGCAAAATATGACATGTAAGGACTCGCCTATGTTAATTTACTAAGCCAAAGTCATGTCCAACACTCATAATTATTGTATTAAAAAGCAATACAACAGTTGCACCATGTCTTGCATTTAGCTGACGCTTTTATCCAAAGCGACCAAATGATGCCGTGTTTGAAAGTGTCAGAAAACTGAATCACTTTGACAAAAACAGCATTCATTCCGTCTGTTTCTTTGTCTGTGAAAGTAAAGAGTCTGCTTTTTTTCCGCTTTACGTTTGTTCCACCTTTTTACCCAGTATGTCCTCCACTGCCGGCCTTGTGAGGGCTGCAGACAGGAAACTGGAATGCTACTTGGCCTTAGTGGTAGAGGAAAGAAACATCACCACTATGCTATCAGTGTGCCCTGAGTCTTATTACATACGCTACTTAACTCTCTCTCTCCCCCTCTCTTCCCTCCCTCCATAATTTGCTGTCACTCTCCTTTGTCCCTCCCTACTGTTATCTCCCTTGACCAGTGCTAGAGGTCTGGGCACATCTCTCTCTCTCTCTCTCTCTCTCTCTCTCTCTCTCTCTCTCTCTCTCTCTCTCTCTCTCTCTCTCTCTCACCCCCCAAATCTGAGCCAGCATTTCTTATGTTGTTCAAGGCCAGTGTTTGAACCACATTCCCCTCTTCACTCCCCCTCTTACCATCCCCCTCTCCATTTTCCAACTTTACTTTCTTTCTACTTAGCTACCTTGCCTGAAATAATCATTGATTTTTCTCTAGCTCTTTAGATCCTCTCATTCTGATTCTCTCAGTGCACTTTTCTGCTGCTTTTCATCCCCATTTTCCCCACTAGTTTTCAGCATTACTTCCTTTCATCTTTCCTCTCTGCTTCTCTCCCTTTTTCTCGTTTACCCCCTCATTCTCTTTCTGTTTGTTTAATTAGGTCGCTGATTGTCCTGTGATGTGTGGACTGAATAGAGAAGCTGTCACAAGAGCTCAGTTCTGGATCAGCGCCTCCTCCTTCTCTCCCTTCATCTCTCTCTCGTTCTCCCCTCTTTCATAAACAACACAGATATATTCATGCATGCTCCCATTCATAGTGGGAGTCATGGCATTGCACCACACTTGGGGTTGATTCACCAAACTGACTGGAAATTACCTCAAGGGCCACAAAGCTTTCAGGAACTGCATTGTTTTGTATTGAGAGAAAATGGCGGTTAAACATTGTTCTGACACCAGCTGTGAGGAGAGTGACTGAAGAACATGTAGCAAGTTAACAATTTCACACATATCTGTTGCCTCCTCCTCAGGGTTACAGAGCAGCCGTAAAGGACGTTTTACGCTTGCACAAACTGTTACAACAGGTGTTTCAGCAGAAACTGTATCCTTCACAGTGTCATAAGTTAACTAACACAATAACTTATGAGCTGGCTCAAATCCTTTTTCCACACAAACAAGAACTGCGAGTGAAAGAAATGCGTCATCTTGGTGTGAATGTTTACCGTGGCCAACTTCCTGTGTCAGCACCCAGGTGTCTTTAAACCACAACACTGCTGCACTGCTGGTTGTGCAATTGTTATACTTCAAAAATAAAACACTGTGGTTACATTGAAAAAGAAACTGCTGCACAGGTTATCACGTTTTTTTTTAATAAGGTTGTTATTGCTTCTAATTCTGCTTTTTTTTTTTTAAGTTACTGCAGTTTGTTTGTGCTTTATACAATGTATCTGTTTTTGGCAATTTGCAGTAGCCTTGGTTATAAAATGGTTTCGGTGGTTATTAAACATCATGCCAATTTAGGAGAAAAGGCTCAAATGTGTTTGGGAATAGTTGAGTTGTGTTTTGTAGTCCCCTTGCCTTGTATTCAAATACCTCTCCCACTGTGATTTGTATGCTTCGTCTGTGTTTTTCATCTCTTTGCAAAGTGCACTCATATTCCATGACCTTGCTCAATAACCTTCTCATGGTTCAATGTTTTTCCTCCTGTCTGTCAGGCTAATTAGCAGCCATTGTTTAGCTGCACTGTTACGGTTCAGCTCACAGCAAGTACCCTTTCTGCCCACTCTAACCTTTTAATGCAGGAAGTGAAAACCTCCATTAAACTCTGAACATCCTACAAAGGCTTTCAGGCAGCTGTTCTTCACCTCCGAGCTACTACCGTTACAGTTGTTGTAACACAAATCTTTACACTATTTCTGTCTCTTCTTTCTATTTTCTCCTTAATCAGACTTTTCATTTCCTCATTGATCCCGCTGTCACTCGCTGTCCCAGTGGTCTGTTAGTGATTTGATAGGTTGATGGCCTAGGTTGTGTATTGATTATCAGCCTTTGATCTGTCACTCGTATGTTAACCAGGCCTGACCTCAGCATGCTGACGGAAAACGTTCAGTGTGTTGCTTACACCTCTGTTCGCAATCCATGTTTGTTTCTTTTAAACATGACAAACACCAGCTCACCACAGTATTGCATTGGCTAATATCGACCTAAATGGATGGTCTCAGATTGTGATGCATGCTCACTGACTCATAACTGACTCATCATTAGTTTGCACATAATGGAGACATAGGCACATTCATTTAATTTCATTTCAAACCTTTATTTATACAGATAAATCCCATTGAGATCATTGATCTCTTTTCCAAGGGAGACCTGCTCAAGTAGTTCCACATGAAACATAAAAACATAAACAGAACAACAAAAGGACATCATACAGCATCATTTACATAATTATCCACATAAGCAGGTACCAATAGCTTCCGATTGACTAGCATCCAACCGAGCTTTAAAAACATTTAGTGGCACCAGATTGTTCAGTTTCCATTTAATTTGCAGACTATTCCAAGACAGAGGAGCTGCGCATCTAAAAGCTGTCTTCCCTAAGACAGTCCTAGCAGTTGGCACATTTAATAAAACCACAGCATTCGATCTCAGGCAGTAGCCACTTACAATTCTCCGAGAGATCAGGGAGCAGATATAAAATGGAGGTTTCCCTAGCATGGCTTTGTATATAAAAATGTACCAGTGACTGAGCCCCCGTACAGTTAGTGAAAGCAAACCAGCCCTTGCATACAGGGTACAGTGATGGGTTAATGCTTTACAGTTTGTCACAAATCTCAGTGCACTGTGATACGCGGCATCACACCATTCATATCTTTACCATGCATTTGAAAGTATACTAAACATTGTTCAGATGCAGCTGAAAGATGTCCTTTATCTGTTACATAACAGCTGATATTCACATGAGAATAAGAAGGAAAAGTGTTACGTTACGACTTAGATTTTAGTTTGACTACAATTCTGTCAAACCCTGTTGTTACGACTTTTTGTCATATGTAAAGCAATATATAGCGGTCGTGGGTTCGATCCCAGCCCGTGCAGTCAACATGTCGATGTATCCTTGGGCAAGATACTTAACCCTGAGTTGCTCCCGATAGCCAACTGTGTGTGATTGTGTGTGAATGTTAGCTAGATTTTTTCATATTATCCCTCAAAATGTCAACATAATTTAAATTGTTCATGATGCCTTCCACCCGAACAAGGCTCCCTGTGCCTGAGGCTGCAAAACAGCCCCACAGCATGATGTGTTCTTAGGGTTGAAGGCCTCTCCCTTTCTTTGCCAAACATAAGCAACATCCATGTGCCCGAACAGTTCCAGTTTAGTCTCATCAGACCAAAGCACAGACTTACAAGACTCATCTTTACCTTTCCAATGTTCACGGGCAAACCTCAGTCTGGCTCTGATGTGCCGCTCTTTAAAGAGTAAAGGGGTTCTTCTGGGTCGATGGCCCTGAAGCCCACCACGATGAAGAGCCCTCACAACTGTGTTCCTTGAAACACCAACTCCAGAAGAGGCCAGGTCAGCAACAATCATCTTGGCAGATGTCCGGGGACATCTCTGACTATTTTCCTCTCCAGAGTTCTTGAAATCTTGCGCTTTCGACCACGCCCAGGTTTGTTTCTTACAGAATTTGTCTCCTTGTACTTCGCAATGATGCAACGTACAGCAGTTCTAGATACTGTGAAGCGCTTGGAAATAGCAGTATAGCCTTGCCCCTTATCATGAGCCTCCACTATCTTCTTTCTGAGCTCAAGACTGATTTCCTTTGTCTTTGGCATGGTGAGTAGGAGTAGTAGTATAGTCCCTCTCAATAAGGTATTCAAGTGCCTGTTTCTTGGAGTCCTTTTATGCTGATTGAATGCTCATGTGTGGCTTGAAAGCCGATTGGTTGATTAGGTGTGGTTTGAAAGCTGATTGATTGAATAGGTGTGTTTTGAAAGCAACAATTCACATGGGGCTAATATTTTTTGACCAACCCATTTTTCACTATATTTGATATAAACAAGCCTAAAAACTTGTTTTATTTTCCAAAAAGTACCAAAAGCTACTAAATAGCACTGGTGAATGTTTGATCAAGTTTTATTAATGCTGGAAACATTGGGAAGAATTTTAGGAAAATGTTCCATAACTCCTGGGGGGCTAATAATTTAGGCCTCAACTGTAAGTGCAGTCTATTTACCATTTCCTAAAAGCAGTAGTAGGAAGAAATAATATTTCATAGGTCAATGCAATACTGTACTAATGTTGCATGCGACTTCTCTTTGTTTTGTGCTGTATTCTAATGGTGTATATTGTAGCATGGATTAAGCACAACAATACGTCTGAGGAAGTTCTGTTTCGTACTTTGGCTTGTGTGTATTTATATCTCTGTTGTTACTGCTGTGGTTGTCTCTACACGGTACACTGTCTTTGCATTCGCTCGTAATATCGTAAAACACAATTGAAATGTCATATTGTGTTTCTATTTCTGTGCTCAGTCATTCTCTTCATTTGATTTTTATATATTTCCTCCTTCACCCCATGCGTCCTTTCCTCGTGTAAAATTCATCTCCTACATTTTTCAATCACTCATAGTGAAACTCAGTTATTCATGGTCTCACTTTTTCTGTCGGACCCAGGGTACTCAAGATGGCAAGATAAATGTAGATTTCAGCCTTTTCAATTCCTCCCTCTCTCTCTGACACTCTGTCTGACCCCTCCTCCCTCCCTCTCCATTTTCATTACGGGGAGTTTAACAAAGTTGTGCAGTGAGTTCTGGCATGTTGTCACATCTTATACTTATTCATCATTTAAAAAAGATTAAATCTGAAAGAACCCATTCTGAAAACCTGAGGCTAGAAATGCTAAAGACTCATGGCAGAGCTGCTGGCCTTATAGTTTGAAATCAAATATATTTGAATCAGGTATATTTTTAAACACTGCATACATGTATATTTCAGCTTATATGAATCTGCCATTTGACCCAAAAAACTAGCACATTTTTTCCAGAATCCAGCAGTTGGTCAGTCGTATCCCTGCCTCTACTCTCCTCTTCCTCTCTCACTCTATCCATCTCTACCCCCACCCCCACCCTCTTCCTCTCTATCATTCGCCTTGCTGCATTGCGAACCCCAGCAGCTGTGGCAGCGGCAACTCGCACATTTTTTGTTTTGTTATTACTTCTCTAGGTGTGAATGTACTTAAGGGTGTATGAGTGTGTTCATTCATCTTTGCAAAGTATAATGCACATTTCTAAACCACAATCCCTCTCTTTGCCCCCTTCTCTAATGAATCCACCTCCTTGACTTTACATTACAGAGAGTAATGTCATAATGTTTTTCCCTCTCTGAATAGCATTAACATAACTGTGTTAACACTTTGTGAAAGCACGTAATGAAAACCCGGCCCTTGGTCCATAACTGTGTCGCCGTCTGAATGAGGCAGGTAGACATGAATAGAATTGTAAATGGATTCTTTGAAAAGAGGCCAGCCCTCTAACAAATTGCACATAAACAAATAGCCACCGGCCATTGGCTGAGCCCCTGCCAACGTCCTTTAAAAGTGAAGGAGAAAGAGAGCAGGGCACAGAGAGAAAGGAGACTGTAGGAAGGGTGCATTCCTTTCCACATAATTAGGTTTTATTTGGATCTCTGCTTGGATCATATCTCTTTCCTCCTATTCATCTTTCTCACCACTGCTCCCTCTTCATCTCATCACTCCATCAGCATAACATTACTTACATTGAGCATCATCTGTGGCGCTTTGAAACCCACTTCATGAGACACAGAGATTGGCTGACATGCAGAGTATGAGTCATGAAATGAACACTGAAAATGTGTCAACAGGCGGAAGAGAGAGAGATAGATAGTAAGAAAGTAATAACTAACATTTCCTTGTTATTTTAGCAGTATTACGTTTTGGCTGGGCTGCTTTCAGACTGTGCCAGAGGCGGCTGAAACCAGTTACTGGAACAAGGCACAAGGTGATGAAACCTGAGCTAACACTGTACACACAAAATCTCAGGAAACAGATTCATATACCCGGAAATTTGAGATTTCCTCATCATTATAATTACAATATAGGTCAACATAATATTGAGACATATACATAATTATGTTCCATCTATAACCAGCCAGAAGTTGATATAATAAGACGAAAAAAATCCACACAACCTACAATAACTATCATCCTTCTCTTTGTATTTCCAGTAGCAGACAGACCAGAGGGAATAATATGGCAGTAGAGAGAGTGATTTATGTCTCCACAGCACGGGGAGCAGCTCTAACAAATATAAGTAGGACAACTGCAGTATGGGAGGCAGTGATGTTCTCAGATGACAATATTAAGGCAGAGAGGATCATAACAGCAGCTTGTTCAGTAAGAAAATATCATCCAGATAAATAGCAAATATATCTGAGGAATATATGGCAGTGAAATATAATCGTGTGAGTGATGAGTCCTTAGTGTATAAACACACACAGAAAAAAGTGAAACAAACAAACAAACAAAAAATGAAGATTCAGACTCATTTATAGTCCAGGGTTTCCCCACCCCAGCATTAAGGCACATGTAAGTGTGCTTAAGTTATTTCATGCACCTTGCCCTGACTCTTATGTCAAGTATGTATGTGTTATTAAGAATTGCTAATGTGTTGCTACACAACGTTATCGCCTGCCCGATAATGCTTAGTACAAAACAACTACATTCAGGTCATATAATTGTTTTATTTATATGTATTTCAAAGAGGGAAAGCGACATACAGAACTCAGCCATATTCAACAGTGTTTTAAGATAAAAACAAGCTACATAGTCAAATGCTAAATAGCTCCACTAGGGACTGTGATTAACCAACAGTAGTACCACAATTAATAACCACATTACTGAGCTCTAATTAAAGGAGGCCTGAGCTCTTCAGTGCTGACTCCAAAGTAGTTATATGACTGATCATAGAGTATGGTCAGCATCCAACTAGAATATAAGCAATTTAAAAGATACAGCTGAAGAGAGTGGCAGCTGAACGAATGATTGAATGACGGAAAAATAAATCATGTTAACCATTATAGAGAGCCCACAGAATAGATGTATATATCCCTACATTTATTTAAACTTCTGTAGACTCTTTGAGCTATATTGAAAATGAAATGGGAAATAAATTGCAACCTTTTAATTTCAACTTCCCAGGAACCATGCTAAGTGCTTCATGTGTACAGTATATTGACCACGGTGCATTTTTGCAAGGATTTCAGAAGATTTGAGGGATTAAATCCACTGAATCGTATGATCCTAGAAAATCTCTTAAAGTGGAAAATGACATTTAATAGAGTTATCCAACAGTACATTTGCCAAATATCTATAAATCTTTCAAATATCTTTCTTATATTTGTTTCCATAAAATGTCTAAAAACAGTAAAAAACCTTTATCATGTATTAAAGTCCATGTTGGCATATTTTATTACCATATAAATACCATGCAATATTTTGTCTCACCAACAGTCCCAAAGATATTATTTTTAATAACATAAAAGACAAAAAAATAAACTTTTATTATTGCACAACCTGGAACCAGATTTTGGCCATTTTTTATGAAAAACTATTTATTCAAGCACTGCTCCATTATTGACATTTTTGCAGATTAATTACCTTCAAAAAATATTTGGCTTATTATTAAAGCTCTAAACCTGTATGACACATCTTGGTGTCTTTTCCTCTTTTAGTTGAGTAGAGTAAAAAAACGAATGCTTCAGCTGCTTCTCTGTCCCCTCTCTCTCTCTAAACCTTCCATCCCTTTATTCCTTTCCATGGGATGAACCAGGACATCTTTTCTTTTTGGCCCTTCTAGTGGAATCTGCTGCATCACTGAAGACAGTTTAAGTGACAAGCATCACACCCCCCCCCCCTCACAGCCCACACAAGCCACAGCCCACACAAGCACCGGCCTCTTGTCCGGCCGAGACACACTGAGACAGGCAGGGCTTCATATGCAAATACAGCCTGAGTAGGCGGTGGCGAGAGCAGAGTGTGCAGCAATGTGAGGACTATCTCAAGCCCCGCCCACATAAGCCAGTTGCTAAGCGACCGTCTGCAAGAGGGAGGGAGGGGGTAGGAGGGGCCATGATTTCAACAACTGTTGCCTGATCTGAGCTCTCACTGTGTGAATGCAAGTCAGCCGGTGAAGCAGTCAGCGAGAGAAGGAAAGTGTGTGAGGTGCAGAGTCAGTGTGTGTTTGTGTGTGTGTTACAGAGAGAGAGAGAGAGAGAGAGAGAGAGGCAGCCGGTGCGGTGTTTTTAAAGTGAACGATACATCCAGCTCCATTCCTCTGCCTCTGTTTGGAATATACCACTAACAAGGACTCACCCTTTGGACTATCCCCACTCTTCCTCCTCCTCTTGCCTTTGAAGGGAACACCTGTGTGTGTGTGTGTGTGTGTGTGTGTGTGTGTGTGTGTGTGTGTGTGTGTGTGTGTGTGTGTGTGTGTGTGTGTGTGTGTGTGTGTGTGTGTGTGTGTGTGTGTGTGTGTGTGTGTGTGTGTGTGTGTGTGTGTGTGTGTGTGTGTGTGTGTGTGTGTGTGTGTGTGTGTGTGTGTGTGTGTGTGTGTGTGTGTGTGTGTGTGTGTGTGTGTGTGTGTGTGAGCCAAGACAACGGACTTAGCCCCGGAGACCAGGGAACAGTGGATGACTTCAGGCCATTAGGGTTTTGCTGCTGGAAAGAGGGGCGCTGCTCACCATGGACTCCCCTCACTTGTGAACGGGGTAAGCAACCAGACTGCACCCTACCAGGGGAACAAGGGGGTGATGAAAGATCACTTTGACAGAATGAGAACAAAACAGAGAAACGGCTCCATAGAGAGGGAGAGAGAGACGTGAGGGTTCAGTGAAAGAACAGCGTAAACACTAAGACGGCAGAGATAGTTTATATGTTAGGGGGTGAGTTAAAAACTGGGTTAGTTAAAGGGGGGCAGTTAAGCTGCAGGGCAGTCCATTGTCTCCCAGTTTGTGTGTGTGTGTGTGTGTGTGTGTGTGTGTGTGTGTGTGTGTGTGTGTGTGTGTGTGTGTGTGTGTGTGTGTGTGTGTGTGTGTGTGTGTGTGTGTGTGTGTGTGTGTGTGTGTGTGTGTGTGTGTGTGTGTGTGTGTGTTGCATGCAGTTGACCCTGCCTCAGCTTCCCTGTCTGTCTCGCTCAGCTGTGGGTGTCTGTGTCATCATCCTCATCACGCTACCCTGTCCTGTCTCCTGTGTTCCCTCTCCTCTCATCGCTGTCTGCTCTCCAGTCTGCCTCTCATCCTGTCTCTGCTCCTGTCACTGCTGGCCCTGTTGCGGTTCAGCATCTCTCTGATGGTAATGGGATTAATTGGAAACTAGGGTGGCTGCAAACAGAGGACATGAAAGAAAGTGAAAGAGATCAAAAGAAATGTTTCGGGAACAGATATAGCATGTCCAGGTTCAGATCAATTGGAAAAGATAGCGTTAATATTGGAACAACAGGTTTTGTTGTCTGGACTGATGGGGAGAATGATATTTGGAAACATAAGGAAGTGCAGGCTGCGATGTGTGTCCAGTATTTTCAGTGTTAATATTAAGTTATTTAGAAAATGTAAACTTTTCTTCTCTACAACTGTACTCCAAGTTATTCCACTGTGTTTATTTAGTTCATAGTACATTTAAAAAAGAGGAAATATATGCCATAACTATCACAATATGTTTTAAATCATCCACACTGAACTTGTAATGTGGATAAAAGCACTGAGGAAGGATTTATTGGAATTACAGAAATGTGATTTACTACTTGACAGATTTAGAGGTAGTAGATCATCAAAGTAAGCAAAGTAAGTCTTTCTGACTGTGTCCTCATTTAAAAATATATATTTTAATACAATGTAGATCAGAATTAGGACATCTAAATGAATGAATACAAAGAGTTGTATATAATAACCCTGTTACTTGCTTTCCTCTGTGCTAAAAATAGGAAGGCAAGGTGAGTTTAATTTGTATTGTGGGGATAATAGCAACACATGACGTCAGGCATGCCCTTTTGAATACTCCCGGTAGGTGACTGGACATTGCCTAATGAGATTTACTTCTTCAGCCGAGCAGGACATTCTCTGTTAATTGTCCTGGGCAACAATCAGCCGGAAATTATTTGGCTTATGGTTAATAAAGATTACCATAGTGGCTTTTTACAGCAGATGTATTCAGTTTCCTAAAACAGTATTGACACTCAGCCAAGCGCCTTCCAGAGTACCAGTGTGCACACAGGACTAGAATAACTAGATTAACAGTTCTGAGCTGCACTGGATGAATGAAGGCTAATCTGCCAGGAGTTAAAGCAGTCTCTCCTTTCTATAAATTCTGTCATACTGTACACTGAAAAGAACAACTAGACAAAACATCATTACGTTAACATCACACTAGTTAACCTTAATGCACTGTTGTTAAAGAGCCATATATATTGTCTCTGAAAGTTCGTTTTTTCGACCTATTATGAAAAGGTTTAAATAAATTATTGTTGGCACAGAATACCAACATTTGAATTCACATGCAGCTGAAAGAAGCCGGACCACCTGCTGAGGGTCCACCGCAAACCACTCTGAACTCTCCTATTCAACGGCCGATAGCAAACAGTCGCTAGGGAGAGGGACAAAGCACTTTGTTAAAGAAAGGCTTTGTTTTCTCCTCACTGGACACAAGTTTGATGACACGTAGAGGACAATAAACACCCAAAATACAACACACTTTGTCTCTGAGACGATGGACTTGAACAATGAATAAGACTAAGCATCTTCAGTGTTTGTGCTGCTACGTACAGAATTAGTGCTCCTCCTTGAAGATGAGTCTCACTTCTCTTCTTGCAGTTCCTTGGAGGATGATTGATCGTTTGAAGGAAATATGACTAAATCAGTTGACTGTTGATCTTAAGCCATTAGTCAATCCACTCAAAACTGAATTAGATTAGAAGAAAAAACTAAGTTTGAAGTCAATTATCAATCAAAACTAGTTTCCAGCTCCTAAAATGTGACGCTTTGCTGCCTTAATAGTTTATATCTCTATAGATTAACACTCTTACATGTTTGTGACTGGACAAGCATTTTGAAGATACTTTGAGCTCTGGGAATATGCAAGAGAAACATGTCACAGTTTAGTTTTCTAATCCACATTAATCACAGTAGCAGCCATATTGGTCTGTATTGCTTGTCTGTTTGCTAAGAAACAAAACACACCCCTGACTTTGGCTTGACTTCTGTGGTTCAGTTTCCTTGTGTTGATGTGAAGCAGTAGTTTGTTTTGTTTAAACATTCTTAGGCAGTCGTGAAACACTTAAGAGTTCAGAACAGGTGGTTGGCATGACGCAGAGAACAAATGGACACACACACACACACACACACACACACACACACACACACACACACACACACACACACACACACACACACACACACACACACACACACACACACACACACACACACACACACACACACACACCTGCCTACTTCATGTGACAGCTTCTCTTAACTAAACTTCAATATGTCAGTGGTGCTGACGTCTAACTTCCTTTTAACTTAACAGTTTTTCTCTGTCAAGCATTGATAACATAGCTCTTTGGTTTAACTTTTGGAACAAATAGTGCCGTTTTCTGATATCACTAACATTGACTTAATGTTGTGTAATCAGCAGCAGTCATTAAGATATGCTTTGTGATTGACATTAATAAAGCTAATATGTCTTATGTTCTCTGGGACATTTTTCTTTCTAATTACAGGTGCATTACATTATTATTAAATAATTAAAGCATTATTAAATTGATTCACACACAAAAGACATAACAACAAAGCCAAAGAAGGCAAGGCAAGGCGAGGCGAGGCGAGGCAAGTTTATTTATATAGCACCTTTCAACACAAGGCAATTCAAAGTGCTTTACAAAAAACGAAAGACATTAAGAAAATGGCATTTAAAATCAGTCATTAAAAAGAAAAGATAATAAAATAAACATTAAAAGAAAAAATACATTGATAAAAGTTACAGTGCAGTTTAAGATGTGAATAGTTCAATTAAAAGCAGCAGCAAAAAGAAAAGTCTTTAGTCTGGATTTAAAAGTAGTCAGAGTTTCAGCGGACCTGCAGTTTTCAGGGAGTTTGTTCCGGATATTTGGAGCATAATAACTGAACGCTGCTTTACCATGTTTAGTTCTGACTCTGGGGACAGAAAGCTGACCAATCCCTGAAGACCTGAGAGATCTGGATGGTTCATAATTTAGTAGTAGGTCAGAAATGTATTTTGGGCCTAAACCATTCAAAGCTTTATAAACCAGCAGCAGTATTTTGAAATCTAGTCTTTGACACACAGGAAGCCAGTGTAAAGACTTCAGAACTGGAGTGATGTGGTCCACTTTCTTAGTGTTAGTGAGGACTCGAGCAGCAGCGTTCTGAATTAGCTGCAGCTTTCTAATAGATTATTTAGTGAGACCTGTGAAGACACCATTGCAGTAATCCAGTCTACTGAAGATAAAAGAATGGACAAGTTTTTCCAAATCCTGCTGTGACATTAGTCTTTTAATCCTAGATATATTCTTTAGGTGATAGTAGGCTGATTTAGTAACTGTTTTAATGTGACTGTTGAAACTCAGGTCAGAGTCCATGACTACACCTAGATTTCTGGCTTTATCTGTTGTTTTGAACATTGCAGACTGAAGCTCAGCGCTAACTTTTATACATTCTGCCTTGGCTCCAAAAACCATTACCTCAGTTTTATCTTTGTTTAATTGGAGAAAGTTCTGACACATCCAGTCATTGATTTGTTCAATGCACTTACTCAGTGTTTGAATTGGAGCATAGTCTCCTGGTGAAATTGTTACGTAAATGTGTGTGTCATCCGCATAACTATGGTAACTTATTTTGTTGTTCTTCATTATCTGAGCCAGTGGTAGCATGTAGATGTTAAAGAGAAGAGGCCCCAAGATGGAGCCTTGAGGTACCCCACATGTCATATTTGTCAACTCAGATGTGTATTTACTAGGGCTGTCAAACAATTACAATTTTTAATCAGATTAATCACAGCTTAAAAATTAATTAATCATGATTAATCACCATTCGAACTATGTCCAAAATATGCCATTTATTTATGTATATTGTTGTGGTAATGGAAAGATAAATGAAAGAAGGCGGATATATCAATTTAACATACAGTATCTATGTTTATTATAACATTTTTCTGCGTGTCAAAATGAAAGACAACCCACACACCTATCAATCATCAAACCGGGTCTTAATGCATTACGTGTTGATATCAACGGGGGAGTACTTCAGGAAAGTCGACAGAGGGGGGGGCTAGTGGAGTACTTCGTGACCACAGAGTGTGAACGTTGTGATCAGCTGTTTTAGCGCAGTTCTCCAGTGAAGGGGGGAGTCTCCCTCCGCAGCCGGTTGGCGTAGTTTTGGCACAGTTCCGTTGTACAGACCGACGTTAACAGCAGCCCTGTCTGTGCACACGGAGACCGACTCTGTCGTCCGGTGATCTAACCGCCTTCTGGAAAAGCTTCACAAGTACGTCGGTACGCAAATGCGCTTTGTGACACAAGTGACGGTACGCATTTCAGATTACGCACATAACCTGCGTACCAGTTATGTGCCCCCCTGTACCAGAGCCATATTATTACTATTATATGGCTCTGCCCTGTACTACAGCAAAAGTATTCTGCGTCGGGACTTCCTGCAACAACACCACGCCGTTATCAAAGATGTTCTATTGAGAAGATGATCACTACGTGACAAAAGTTTTCAAAACCGTGGCTACTGAAATCAATCTTACTAACTGCTGTCTGTGCAATTTACTCCGCGCGAGTTGGCAGACTTTATTTTGCTTACTTTAACATCATTTTTCATGGTGGGGCTAAGCCATTTATTGGTATGGGTGTAGCCTACCCCAGCCATACCCTGGCGCTGCCACTGGTGGCACGTATGGGGCGGGCCATTCTGCACATGCGTTAAATGCGTTAAATATTTTAACGCAATTAATTCAAAAAATTAATTACCGCCGTTAACGCGATAATTTTGACAGCACTAGTATTTACCTATATAAACAAAGTTGTTTCTGTCCTTTAAGTAGGATTCAAACCAATTTAGAACTGTTTTCGAAAGTCCCACCCAGTTTTCTAGTCGGTCGAGTAATATGTTGTGGTCAACAGTGTCAAACGCAGCACTGAGATCTAATAATACTAACACTGAAGTTCTGCCATTGTCTGTGTTTAAGTGGATGTCATTGAAGACCTTTACAAGAGCAGTCTCAGTGCTGTGGTTTGGACGAAAGCCTGACTGGAACACATCGAAACAACTATTTAAGTGCAAGAAATTACTCAACTGTTGAAAAACTACTTTTTCAATGATTTTACCTAGAAATGGCAGGTTTGATATGGGCCTGTAATTGTTCATTACTGAAGCATCTAGATTATTCTTTTTTAAGAGCGGTTTAATGACTGCAGTTTTCAGGGCCTGTGGAAAAATACCTGAGTGAAGAGATTTGTTTACTATATGAAGTAGATCTGAGGCCATGCAACGAAAAACATTTTTGAAAAATCCTGTTGGAATAATATCAAGGCAGCAGGAGGAGGATTTCAGAAGTTGAATAATGTCCTCTAGGTTTTTATCATTAATCTGATGGAATTGTGTCATGGTGTTTGAATTGATATTAGGTGGACAACACATTTGCTGTACCTGATGCAGAGGCACTGACTGCTTGTCTGATTTTCTGAATTTTGTCAGTGAAAAAGAAGGCAAAATCATTGCATGCCCTGGTGGATAGAAATTCAGAGGCTACTGACACTGGGGGGTTAGTTAGTCTGTCGACAGTAGCAAACAAGGCACGTGCATTGTTTTTGTTTTTGGTAATGATGTCAGAGAAGAAAGACTGTCGTGCGTTTTTCAATTCCAAATTATAAAGGCCAAGTCTCTCTTTATAGATTTCAAAGTGAACCTGGAGATTTGTTTTTCGCCACCTACGTTCAGCTTTTCGACACTCTTTTTTCTGCTCTCACGGTCATGGCCTTTCTCCATGGAGATATTTTCTTCCCAGTCACTTCCTTTACCTTAGTTGGAGCAATGGCATCTATAGAATATTTAATTTTTGAATTAAAATGATCTACTAGCTCATTTACTGAGATGTTAGCAGGGGCAAGTGTGGAAGAAAAATTCTGAGTAAACATTTCCCTAGTATTTTCAGTTAAATATCGCTTTGTGGTTACTTCTTTTTGAACATTTTTGTGAACAGAAATAGAGCTCTCAAAGAACACACAGGAATGATCAGAGAGTGCAACATCAGTCACCACAACCTTAGAGATATTCAGACCCTTTGAGATAATTAAGTCCAGAGTGTGCCCCTTATTGTGCGTGGGCTCCGTCACATGCTGAGTCAGTCCATAGTTATCAAGAACACAAAACAGTTCTTTGGCCCCTCTGTCCTGGGGGTTGTCAACATGGATGTTAAAATCACCAACAATGACTAGACGATCAAAGTCAATACACACTATCGACAGAAGTTCAGTAAAGTCATCAAAAAAGCTTGCACAGTATTTGGGTGGTCTATAGATATTTAGGAACAGAGCTCGAGAGGAGCATTTCAGCTGAAGGGCCACATATTCAAAAGAAGCAGTTCCCATAAGATGTCTTCCTGCATTCAATGGAATCATTGAACAAAATAGCAACTCCACCCCCTTTCTTATGCATTCTTTCCTGACTCATACAACTAAAGTTGGGAGGGGTTGATTCGATAAGAACAGCTGCACTGTTATTTTGTTCAATCCAAGTTTCCGTTAAAAACATAAAATCGAGATTGTGCTCAGTGATAAAATCATTGATTAAAAATGTTTTTCCTGCCAGAGACCTGACATTTAATAAAGCTAGTTTAGGTTTGTTAGATACACTATCAGTAAGATGTTTTGTGACAAGCTGTGGCTGACATGGAATCACTGCTAAATTTGATAAACTCACACGAACGTTTGAGCACTTCCTGTTTCTAAGCTGAAAGAACAGTTCATTCTCCGATAATCTCGAGATGTATTTCAAGTTATCCTTGTTTAACGTGCCTTATATATACGTACCCACCCACCCACCCACCCACCCACACACACACACATTGGGATTGAAACACCTGTAATGATCTTAACTAATGGCACTCTGTTTTTAACAACTAACCTTAACTGCCACTATTACCTTATTAAACTATGGCCTAACCCTAATCTAAAAGTCACTCTAAATCCAAATGTCACCTTAAAATGCCCCTTGAGGAAGTTAAACTCATCTTTTTACTTTTCCAGGACCTGCTCTTTTCATTTAGGAGATTCAGACATAGGAGATAAAACACAGGCAGTCCCACTGTTTCACCTGTTGGGTTTCTCTCGTGTCTCTAACTGGGTTTCATTGAGAAAACCTCCACAATGTCTCCAGTGTGCCGCTCCAGTCCCTCCCTATATTGTCCTTTGTCCAACTCAGCATTCCTGGTAATTCAAGCAGCTACCTGCTTAGACTCAGGTGGAGACAAATCTGTGTGTGTAATGTTTTTATATATATATATACGTGTAGTAGATTTTGTCCAGCTGCTTTAAAAGGCCTGTTGAGGATGTTTTACATACAGTTTTGATTTAAAGACTGGGAGGAATAGAGACTTTTTCATGATAGGCAGACTGGTGTTTTCCTTTTGGTACAGTATTTCAGCTGGTTGAGTATTCGTCTCATTTGCCTAAAGTTTCTCACAGTGTTGACTGAACAAAATGGTCGTGAAATATGAGTCATTGCTTCCCCTTTGAGTATTGTGTGAGTGTGTGTGTGCATAGGAAGAGTATTGCTTACCATGGGAGCTGATACAGACACGCAGGCAGAAACATGCACATACACACCAACAGAGTGTTTACACTGCCTGTCATGTATCGAAGCAATGAAAGTAGGTGTGGTTATCATCACTGAACAACTAATTGAAGTTAATATGTTGACATATGTAGGCTTACAACTAATCATTATTTTTTATTAGAGATTTGTCCTTTTCGATATTGTCCTGGATTAACTGTTTACTGTTGACCAAATGTCAGAAAATAGTATAATTGCCAATCACAATTTCCCAGAGTGGAAATCAAATCTTCAAACAACATTTCAACAACAAAATTATTTAAAGTCATGCTATCATGCTATATTTGAAAAATATTTTGTAGGGGCATACCTATATAAAACATTTTCAAAATACCAAACAGATCACCCATTGTAGCCATGCCTCATACTGCTCATACCCCTCTTTTGAAGCCATGTTAGAGAAAGGTGGATTTTGGGTCCTTAGCTTGAAAAAAAAAAAAGAGGAGGCGGAGCTAATGCCTGATCAGAATTCTACCGGAGATAAAGTTAAATTCGGTTGTGATAAAACGCCATCCTGTTTAAACCACATCAAAGATTATTTCTGAAACACTATGGAGCTCAAATGCTTTTTCTCTTGCGGGTTTATCACAAGGTGAGTTCCTTTTTGTATTTCCTGCTTTTTAAACACATGTGCTCTTCAGTACAGGTTAGCTCTGAGTGTTAGCGATGCTTGCTAATGTAAACAAAGACGAGATTACGTCCAAAACACGTCAGGCATTGTTTCTGATAGCAACTTTCTGTGGGTCCGCCGACGTCACAGCGGATGGAAATCTGTATCCACTCGTTGTACACCCGTTTTTAAAAGATTTGTGTACGGAGGAAAAGAGAGAGGGTTTTATTTTCTGACGCTGCGTGAGTTCCCAGATGCACCGGGGACACATATTTATGTATAAAAGACATCATAAAGTGCATTTTGCATGATAGGTCCCTGTGAGCCTCTCCGCTCACACAGGGTTCAAATATGGACGGAAAGAGCAGGTTCGTTTATCACAGGCGTGTGGTGACCACCTATTTAACCACTGGGACATAATTCAAACTTGGAACTACAGTTGCGGTTATTGTTCCCACACGGACATGTTATGGGTTACCTATAAATAGGTGTGCCCTCTTGGCTCTCTCTCTTGTCGACCCGGGCTGCGACATGTCCTTTGCAGCTTGTAAATAAATTACGATTCTTGCACCTTCCTTGCACCGCCTCTGACTCCATATCTCTCGGCACTACAGGCGTTTATTTATTTAGCTCCAAACAAAGTATCCACGGGTCTCCGACGTTCCCCGTGTGGCAACCTTCACAGGTCCTTTCCACCCTCCAGGATCCGCCTACTGCAAAACAGACCAGAACCAGGTTACCACATGCTTTTATTCCGGCACTGATTACCTGATTCCGATCAGCTGTCTGGCCTCCGGCCGAGCCACTCCCTTCACTCCAGCAGCCGGCGCCCTAACCACACCCCGCTGCCACAGTCCCTTTAAATTAATATAAAATATGAAAGAATAAAGCAGCACATTTTTGTGTTTAGGCTTTAAACATTATTGAAATGCTTGAGTATTGGTTTGAGCTCTTGTGTTGACATTTGTGAATTCCTTTGAAGGTATTGGAAGCCTCGTAGGCCCTCCTGTCCCAGAGCCTCTTGTTCTGATGGTGGGATCTGAGGCTCAGAATGACAGAAGCACCCACTGGTAACAGAGTCAATGCTGAATATCAAAGCAAAAGCATTAAATGATGACTATAAAGGTGAACAATTTTCTGTGGTGGCAGCACTCAAGCAGCTCACGGTTTTGGGGGGTATGCAAATGAACAAAGAGAGAGATAGAGATGTAAAGCCTCTGCAGAGAAACGCCTCTTATCTCTGGAGCTCGCTCCAACAAACACCAGCAGAGAGACGGCTTGTATCTCTCTCCTCGCTCTTCCTTTTTCTTTCTCTCTCTCTCTCTGATCCATCCTCTCCAAACCCCCTTTTTCAGCGTGTCCCCCATGTTCCTGCTCACCCTCCAGCCCCTTTACTGCTGACTCACACTGAATCAAAGCTTCACCAGTGGGGATCGATCTTGTCGATGTCATCGAATCCCTCCCACGCTGCTGTAGCACTCCATCTCTGTTTGGTCCGCCCTTTTGCACAACACTTGTTTTGTGTGATTGTAAAACAACAACATGGTTACTGTCCAACTAGTTATACAATAAACATACGGCAGGAACAACAACAACTTTATAATCCGTATAATTCTTTTAATCTAGTTTTGCTCAAATGACAAACCACAAATATGCTGCTTAAATATTTCAAGAGGGTGGTCTGGAAAAACGTTCATAGTTCCCTTAAAGCCTTTAATTCTGCCACATGGAAGGAGCTTTATCTTGTCAAATGCAGGACATATTTAGCATATAACTTGCATCAATAATTATTTTAACTTCATTTATAGTTATGGTTTTATTGGTTTATGGCTGTATTCTTTGCAGTGGTTTTTCTAGATAACAAAAATGCAAGTTTTGATTTATGAATGAAACTAAATTAGACACCCGTAGGAAACCCCCTCTGCTGATGGCCTGGCAAGTTCAAAGCCACCTTCTCCCTCTCCTTACATTCAGATCGATGGAGCCCTGTAATGCATCGTCATCCACATAATTCTCCACTGTGCCAGAAGGGCAGATTCATGATTTGTTCAGCACTAAAGCAGTATCGACGCTCAGCACTCAGCGTAGAGTAAAGGGGTGTGAGGAGAGGTGGATCGAGAGTCTATCTTCTTAATGACAACACTGTTGTTGTCCAGCCTGATAAAGAGTTTGGGCCTTTGATGACCTACACATTCAACACTAACCTCCATTTAATTGGCCTTTTAGTGAGTAATTAGTTCATGTCACTCTGCCTGTCACTCTCTAGGGGTCTGCATGTAAACGTTTAGTGTATACAACAGTTTACTAGCACTGTGAGCATGTAGAGAACGTCAAGTATGTGGCAAAAATATCAAGCCACTGAATAGGACTCATTCGACACATTTTGCCCATGCATTCAAGATTCAAAGGTTTTAATGTCATATGCACATAAGCTACAGTGTAGAAATGGCAATACAAATATTATGACCCGAGCCCCTCCAACTATCGACATATAAATGTATAAAATACAAAAATACAAATAAAAAATAACGCAAGAAGTCTAGATGCACATTAATAGACTATGATATATATACAAGAACAGAATGTAAAATTACAAATTCTACAGTAAGATTAAATTAAATACGGTTCATTACAGTGATATCTATTTATATAAACAAGTAATAAGTAAATTGCAAGATGAAACTCCCGTATAAAGTCAGTTTCGTACGTACAACAGCACATTTCACCTGACTTCCTAAGTATTACCTTTTACTTTGTGTTCCTCTGTGTATGTCCAAGGGAATTTGCATCATGTATTTGCCTGCAGCTCATGTCAGAGGAAATAAGATTACCGGTACCAGTGAATGCGAGCAAGACTTTGAGATAAACGTTTGTTGCCTCCCACTCACCTGTTTTGTTCCCAACCTTTTCTACACTAACAGACAAACAGACGTCTATGACTGTATGTCTCAAGCAACCGAGTAATTGCAATTTTCTCCGCTCTACCATCTGTCTCTCTTTTATTTCCCTCCACTTGACCAGTGACAACATCTCTCCCGGTTTGGTTTCCTGTAGAGAAGTGTCCTTGATCTCTCTTTTTCTGTCCCTCTATCTATGTTTCCTCCATTTCTAATGCAGCAGCAGTGGATGTAAATAATAAATGTTTCCCTGAGAGCCTGGCTGTATGCCAGACTCTTCCTTACTCCGTCTCGTACATAACTATCCATGCTTTACAACTGTTGCACAACAACTGTACCTGAGACATCTGGGCTAACATTCTTTATGTCTACACTGAAGGAGTCTGACCCATATTTTTCCAAGGAAAGTGTACACTTTTTAAGTCCCTCGTGACCTGTAATGCATCTATCATGTGTGAGTAATTCAGTGATGATATATGCGATTTTTTATTTTATATTTTAGGGCGTGCGATATTAAGTAGGCAAATTAACTCAAACACGTCATGTTACAATTATTTTGCTGCTTGCTAGAAAAGGAAAACTTGCGCGGCTCTCATTTCAGGGGTACTTCAGTGAGTGACGTGCAGGCTCTGCATGCACAGCAAACCACCAATCACATTCATTCTTGATCAGATCACAGCAGGATAACCGAGCTAGCTCAGCTTGTTGCTCTGATAACTTAAGATCCAGAAGTCCGTGAATAAAATCCTTCATCCGGTTAAATATCGTTAAAAAAATACCGATTGTATAGCGTTAAAGTTCAAGAAAGGATGGTTTGCGGACAAAATTTCAATTTCTGTATTTTTTTCATATCGCAATATATATCGCAGGGGGAAAAAATATCGCAATATCAGTCCAATATCGTGCAGCCCTAATTCACACACACATTTATGGCTATAGTCGTTGTTAACCTGCACTCACAGATTCATACAGTTTTATCTAAAAACACTCATAGACTAAAATGTACTAAAAACACACGCAAAATAAGCTGCATTTTTAATCTCTGGGAAAAGGGAGACACCCATTTTCTTTAGTTTTCTGCAACTCTACATGTTTTTCTTCTCTGACTTAGCCTCACCTGGGATAGTGGAAACAAAAGCAGGTCAGACCCCGCAGCAACAGACTCACACAGATCCTATTTATTTGATTTACCCCAGCATACACGATGAGGAGAGTAATGTTATAACGCTGTTGTGTTTTTACTCCTTTGTCTTTCTAATCCATTGCCATTAATATCGATCAAAGCTCAATAGAGTGCCACTTATCTTTCAGTGATTAATCTTCTGTCATGCATTTGGACTTATTTTTTTATAGTCTATGATTTGGACCTGTTAGATATCATCACGTTGATATTTGGTAAACATTTGAACAACTGAATGAATCCTGATTTCATTGTATTTCTAAAATGCTATTGGTGTGTGAAATACTATCCTGCAAAACAAATTCACTGTAGTTTAAAATGGATGTTGTATAACACATGTGTACGTTGTACTTCTGAAAGGCTTCCTTGTCTCATAGATGCATTCACCAGATGAAACCTGCAGAACCAGAACAAACATTTAAGGTTGATTAAAGTCATACTTGGACCAACGGGTGATGTGAAGGCGAGTCAGGCTTCAGGGCAGGGACGCTGAAGTTAAAAGCACAGCAGATCTTAGCGTCGCTGGTTCAAAGCCATCAGCAAGTTTTCTGCTGTTTAGCAGGCCATCTGTATGTGTGCCTCAAGCTACTCCCAACTGGCTCATGTTTTGGCAGTTACTGCCCCAGGCTGATTGTTACTTTACTGTTTTTAAAGTTGTTTGGAGTGTTCCTCTGAATAGAGAAAAAATAAAGCTCTTTAAAAACTTTAAACCGTGCAAGACATCCCAAATTGGTATATTTCTTAGTTTAGCAAAGACACAATGTAGTTCAAGAGAATCAAGGCATTAACACCTATATAGATATTTCATGAATATTATCACTTAAACTAGTAAATGTTGCTGAATTATACATTTTCAACTTTTATTTTCTTTATTTGTATGCATTGCATTTGCAGTTTTCCTGACTTTTTCCTCCCCTGTTAAGTGGGGTTTATTAATGTATTTTATTTTCCTACATTATGTAGACTAGCGAAACATAAAAAACCTCTCTCTCTTCCCCTGAGCCAGCTCAACAGGTCACTCTTCCCCACTGGGTTTGCTTGTTCAGTTCTATGAATTGTTATGGTGGAGCACAGAGGGGCTGCTGCCTGATTCCTTGCCTCTCACTGTTTCTTTTTTCTGCGGCAGGGAAATAAGGAGAGTGGTCTAAGGAATCCTACAGAGACCTTTATCCTTGGTTTTATTTCTCGGTGACTCAGCTGCAGACCCCATGTTGGCTCTTTGTAACAGTACAGACCCTCAGTTTATGATTTTAATGGCTACTTTTTTCATTTGGTTCCGCAAAGGTTTGCCTGTGTGTTGGGAGGGGTATGGGATAGGGATGTAAACAAACGTGAATAATAATGAAAAAAAAGTTTTGCTATAATATTCTTAATTTACAAACCATCTCAAAGGTGTATGCAACATTTTTTGAGGCAATTATAACCACATTTAATCTGGATTCGCAATAAGGCCCAACAAGATATCATGGCCCATTAGTTTGAATATTTATGTGTTTTAATAATAAAAATACATTTAATTTATATAGCACATTTCAGGGTACTCAAAGTCACATTTTCGTTTTTTATAAGCTTTTAGGAGACATTTCTGATCAACTTTGCATTTCTCTGGACTGCCTTATTTGATGTAATTACATACTTACTGTACCTACTTACTTACATAAAATCCGGATGTTTTAGTAACATTTTGGTGTGGGCCCTGCTCATTCTGGTACAAATCGAGCTACATATATATATTTTTCATTGACAGAGATACTAGATTTGCATTACTCTCCTAGTGTGGGACTGGAAATGAGTTATTCCTCCATGATCAGTGGAGCTTAAAGGATAAAAAGTCAGGGTTGTGTTGGTGTGTGTGTGGGAGAGAGAGAGAGAGAGCGAGAGAGAGAGAGCGAGAGAGAGAGAGAGCGAGAGAGAGCGAGAGAGAGAGAGCGAGAGAGAGAGCGAGAGCAGTCCTAATCTTTGTTACTGAAATCTTTTATTGGTCTGTGATGTTGTGTATTACCCACCTGACTGTCCTCAAGATACTCTGTTATCTCTCGGCCTTCACAGCTCTCGTCTAATTTCACTTTCAAACTGTGTTGCTAATTCCTTTGCATTCCTTCTCAGCTTTGTTCCTTATGCTCTCTTTTTCTTATCCTCACTTGTGTGCTTCTCTGCTATATTTATTCTTCCTCAACACCTCCATCCATGCCTGTTTCCCTCCCTCTACACCTTTCTGTTACTCACTAACCAGCATGCACCTCACCCCCGTGCTCTCTCTTTGCCTGCCCTTGTCCTTCAGCTGTTCAGTCATGCTGGGATAAGTCCTTGTTCTCTGTTGCATTAGTCCAGATTTGAGCCGTTGAAGAGTGAAACTGATTGGAGCTTGAGCTGTGATCTTTGAGCTGTTGCCCTTTGACCTTTTCTAGCCCTCGAGACCTCCTGTGTGAACTTAAGACAATTCCCACAGTGAAGGAATTTACTAAATGGGAAATCCAATTTAACTCAGAATCCACAAGTGCTACTCACTATACTCCCAACCACCATGAATAGGGAACATCATATTACAAGTTCAGGGACAGTTTTGATATTAAAAAAGTAACACTTTTAATTTTAAATATAAGTTTGTATTCCTACAGGCGAGTTAGTGCCACTGAGTTAATTAATATTAAATAGTTTTCCCGTTATGTTTTTCTACTCTATATTGCTTTGACATTTTGTTGAACCATAAGACGTCATGCTACATTCGCTGCTAGCAGTTCATGTTCACACTTAGAACTAAGGAAATACAGACCATAACGAAAAGAAGCACCTTTTTTTTTATTATCAGGATTTGTGTTTGTCTGTTTTGATAGAAAATGATGGTATTGACAACATGCTATTAGTTGAAAAAGTCAATTGTGTTCGCAAGGTTTACACTAATAAGGATTTTGTCAACATCACATGACCACAATAACAGCAATACTCAAACTCTCCCTATTTCTGCGGGTGTCTGTAAATCTGTGTGTAAACTTACTCTTTTTGCCTTTCTCCCCATCTTTTCTTCAGGGAGGTGCAGAGGAGCGGCTTTGTCCGGTCATCATGTGCACTCGGGCCTTTCCTGACCCCGTCCCAGAGTGCCAGTTATTCCCTGGAGAGGTGGAGGAGCCTGAGGAGGCAGAGGAGGGCAGGGAGAGGGAATCAGACAGAGACAGTGCAGTGGAGAGCACCCTGGGGTCTGACACTTCCGACGGGCCCATTAGACCTGGAGACAAGGGAGACATTCTGGGAGAACTCTTTTTGTCTGGGGTGAAGTAAGCTTTGTTCCACATTTCTTTACTACTACTCTAGTGTCTCACTGTCTCTATATCTTACGTCAGACCCCAATGGATGATGATACTTTTACTGGTGATGCAAACATAAGAGACATTTTACACAACATACTCTGTTGTATTTGTTCTATGTCCTATATATCTTCATGTTGAATTGTTGGAGGAGCCTTTGACTTAAGTTTTTCATTGCCATCACTGTAGTTACTGTGCACATGACAATAAAGCAGGGGTGGGGAACCTCCAGCCCCCGGGTCGTATACGGCCCGTAAGACCATTTGGTACGGCCCTCGAGGTAATTTATAAACACAAGCAAAAAAGAAAAAAATGTAAGACATCTAGACCGCAAAAAAATTAAACAAGCGAGTACCTGTTTTTCCTGGCCAAGGTCAGGGTCATTGAACACAACACGAGCCGAACGTGTCATCACGTGGTATGTCTCGTCTGACAGGGGTGCAGTTCTGACGGAGAGCACCAGAACACCACTCCAGCACTTCAGAAATTGCAGTACCCATAAGGAGCCGTACACATGCTGCAATTTGTGCGTGTCTGTGTCTTTAGTTGAAAGCCCAGTGGCGATCTGTTCATCCGTCATACTGATCATACAGTCAATAACTTTGTTGTTATTAGCATCTGGTTAGTCAGCTATGCTAACGTATAAGAAGCTTTTTCTACAACCAGTGTGGTAAAGGCACATCTTTATATGATCATTATAGTTATAAAAAAACAAGAGAATAATGCAGGTATAAAATACTATATGACTGTAAAAAATAGTTGTTATTAATATTATGATATCCATAAATAATATTATTATAATATCCAAAAATAAAAATCTGCTTACTGTTTCATATGGGTGTTGAGAGTGGTATCCATAGATCTCTTCATGTTGCTCTCAAAGTGTACCAGATTGATGAATTTAACTTCAACATTTAAAAAAAAAATGCCCCGGACGCCCCTAGAGGAGGTTAGGTGTGTGTGTCGTCGTCGTCGTCCCCCCCCCCCCCCCCACTTAAATCATGTCCACGTGGATAGGAAACTAAATACATTCAGTGTTTCCCACAGAATTTGATTCTGTTTGTGGGGGCACCGCACCGCACCCCCCCCCCGGCAAGAAAAGCCAAAGGCCCCTTAACCTATTTGGGTGGTCCACGCATCCACCCCCCCCCCCAAATAAGATAATACATGCAAGTTCATGGCTAGAGAACGTTCTTGTTGCTCTGTGTAGCGTTGTTGATGAGTGAAACACCGGAGATCTGTGGGGTTTATTCTCCAAAAAATATAATTTACTCCCAAAATATAATTTACAATTTAGACATTTAGCAGACGCCTTATTCCAAAGCGACTTACAATGACCAATTACAGGGACGTTCTCCCTGGAGTAACTGAGGGCTGAAAAAAAAAAGAAAGAAAAAAATGGTAATAATATTTTTTCTTTTTTATGAGATCCATTTGTGGTGGACGATATTTAATTGTGGCGGCCCGCCACAAATAAATCAATGTATGGGAAACACTGACATTTGCACACATCTTGTGTCCATATCTTTCTGTTTTGGTGGTCATGCCACAACCGTGCACGTGCATGCATGCGTGAGTCATGGTAAAATATCTGGATTAAGAGGTTGCTTTTTCTTTGCACAGCATGAAAGAAAGGCAAAATGAATGGGCTGTGATTTTAGTATTTTTAAGCAGAGGTCAATCATTTGTAAAGCCCTCAGAGGATATTGAAAAAATTGAAATGGTCCTTGAGAGGAAAAAGGTCCCCACCCCTGCAATAAAGCCTTGAATCTTGAAAGAGACCTATATTCATGTGGAAAAAGTCGGTTATTATTCAGCTTTCTAAAATTCTGTGTGCGACTCAAATGTAATATTATTATTTTCCAATAAAGGCCTGATTGTTATGTTCACAGTAGCATTTTCTTTTCTTTCTCTATGACTAAGTGCTAACTATGACTAATTCTGTACTTTGTAGGGGTGGTCAAACCAGCGCCTCAGTGACCTCCGACTTATCAACACGATCCTCGGCTTCTCTGAACGAAGAGCAGTTTGAAGACTACGGGGAAGGGGACGAACCAGACTACACTCCCAGCAGCCCCTGCCCAGACGACGAGACTCGAACCAACGGCTACTCAGACCTCGGCTCATCTGTTCCCTCCAGGTAAGAGAGAGGTACTTTAGAGGGAGACATTTTTCTTCATGATGTGGAGATGTGCCAAGGTATGACCACCTCTGTTTACATCATAAAATGATATCTTCTTAAAATTAAATGTTATAGGTTATTTGACATTGATTAATTTCTGTAGATACAACTCTGTTAAACATTATGGACTCTGCAGAACCATTAACTGACTCATATTAGAACTGTAGAAGTGTAGCTTAGGAGTTCTTACCCTTAAAGCCACATTAATATTCATCAACAGCTCGAGTTTAATGGGATTAAGTCTCTCGGCTGATAGACTGGCAATACTGCTCCATGCTCCTTCCACGCATACCAAGCATACAGCACTCACATGGCATGGAGATTTAAATAAAAAATGAGGCCTGGATTTACAAGAAGTATTAGACAACTCAGCATGGGAAATACTTTCGGATAACTACAGTACAATGTGAGTTCAAAGTTCTCTCGCAAATGTTGGTAAAGTGCCCTATACCAAATATTTTGAATGTTTTTGGTTAAAATGTGGATTCCTCTACTTTGTTGACTTTCAAAGCATATACAATGCACTGTGATAAAATGATTGGATTTGAGGTAGATATCGGAAACAATAACAAAATCAGTGTGTGTAAATTCAGGATGATTTAATCAGCACCTTCCCTCCATACTGTAACACAATCATCTAAGAAGAGAATGTAAGTAATATTTCTGGATTCAAATATTCCGAAAATAGTTTGTCATCTCATAGATGGTCTGATTTAGTTGTAATTGTTATTTCTCTTATACAGTGGATACACAGTATATAGTGGACAGCCAGATCAATTGTCTTAGTGCCTTGGCGTCGGCCACATGTTTTTGCATAGGCCTCACTTTTCACTTGTTGTATATTCAGACATGCATATGCATGTAAAGCTGGTTACATTTGGAAAAAGACTGTATCAGCAAATAAAACGTCTCTCTGTGCGTGTTTCAGTGCCGGCCAGACTCCTTGTAAGGCGCGTCAGCATTACACCGGTGAAATCATGGATGTCTACTGTTCTCAGTGCAGCAAAAAGGTCAACCTGCTGAATGACCTGGAGGTTCGCCTCAAAAACCTCAAGTCTAACAGGTAGGAGACACACACACACACACACACACACACACACACACACACACACACACACACACACACACACACACACACACACACACACACACACACACACACACACACACACACACAGGTGAGTGAATTACCTTCCAAAAGCAGTGCTCACAGTATTACACAAGATCTACACACTAAGGATGTTAGTAGAGCTTCCATGATATGTCTCTGTGAGCTTTTTCTACACAGTTGTGAACATTTTCTGCTGACAACCACACTTTTATTCTGACAGCGAGTCAGTTAAGTCAAATCAAATCCCCAGCATGTATACGCTGAGTGCAGTTTTTTCCTTCTACCTTTGTTCAAAAAAATTGACTAGTCCACACAAACAGTCTTTTTTATGAAACGTGGCTTTTATTATCCATTTTGGCCTTTTTTTCCACACCGAAAAGACTCTTTGGGTTACTAAAACTGAGCTTTAGACTTTCAAATTATTTCAAATAAAACGACATTTTAGGCAACATCATTGTGAGACATCACCATGGTGGCATTTCATGCAACGGCTGGGATTTGGCTAAACATAGTGCTATAATGTATGTTGTACAGGGATTAGAAGTAAATAGTGTCCAATCACAGTGGACTGGTGAAGTTGACTGAGGGGTCACTGTTTGCTCTGTGGGCTTTTACTTGGTATAATATAATAAGAGTAGTTGAGTAAGAGTCCCTTCCCGCTTCATGCTGTCATAAACACTAATTGGTGGTTATATAAGACAGGTCGGTATTCTGCTTACCTCATCAAACATTGTAATAGGGAATCTATTATTGGAAACATAATCCATTGTGACAATTAATAGCTTACTGGCTCCCTGATGACTCAAAAGCACACGCACTGTTTGAATGTGTATTAACTGCTTTATCTGTATACTATCCAATGACTTGAGAGGTGCTTTTAAATCAAATGTAATATTGCTATTATTATTATTTAAGAGCAGTGAATGTTGTAAAATCATGTTTTAAGGAAATAGTGTAACTATGAAGTCACCTTTTTCCTTGTTACTCACTGCTGAATGTGCAGAGTGTCTCCCCAGAGAGAAACGGCTCTATAATCCAACATGTCTCTCTTAATGATGAATTAGTTAGAGTGGGAAGAGCAAGACCAAGAGAGAGTACATTGATTGAAGAAATGACTTTGAATGGAGTGAGCTCACATGAGGCAGACACAGGCTGAAAGAGGAGGGTGGTGGTGATTGTAATGAAGAAAGATGAATATGAACGGACTAAAATATGAAAAAGTCTCTGTATAGATCCGTTCCAAGAATGATTGATTTTAGACTTAAGAGATTCTGAATGGACAGAGAAAGGAGCTATTGCCAGTAAGCAGTTAGGGTATTTAAAGCATCATTTGGGCATGTCTGGCTCCTTTACATACAATTAATTAAACTCCATTGGCCTCAGTGTAGCATGGGTAATAAACTTCGGAAGTTGGTAGTTGCGGTTTGGTTAATTTGAAAAAGGAACATAGATGTATATACAGTATACATCGTAGAAACTGAAGTCAATTAAAAGTTTAGCTTTCATTGAAAACTAAAGGCCATTCTGGTAACGTCTTCATCAAATATTCTTTATGAAATGCGGTATATCTTTCTATGATCAAAACAACAACATCTGTGAAATGATCCTGTGGGTTGAAGCAAAAGGCCATGGTTACAGTACTCAAGCATCAACGTAAAAATGCTCATCGTTTATGAACAAAATGAAAGAACTTCAAATGTTAAATGTTTTTAATGTGTATATTTTGTACATAAGAGCACCAGTGCATAAAAGACTGAAGCTAGAGCACATTAACACAAATGTTTAATAATTCATAAGTGTGTTTAATGCAGATGAAAGTTCAAAGATAGATTTTTGGAGCAGTAACTCTGCTCTGCCATTTAGACTTTTTCAAAGAGGAATCTAGGTTAAGTGAAACATTAGCAGCAAATAAATAGTTCCTAACTAAGAATTATAGAACCTGTAAAACTTTGCCAAGAGGATCTGCCTTTTGGACACCTGGTCAGTTATTTACTGGTGAAGACTCTTGATATTGTACCAAGCTGTTTCACATGGATGCCACAGTGATCATTTCTGAATTTGAACACAATTGTTTTTATAGAACTAGCTATGTATTGTACTGTACTACTGCTACCTTAATGTAGATTCTACTGTTTTAAATAAACCTTGCCCAGGAGTTGGTGATCATGTCAGTTTTCAGCAGACATTCTGGCCCTACAGTATGTTTGCTCACTTGTGTTAATCCGATGTGAAACCCAGCTCACACAGACACAGTCTTTGGGCTTTTGTCGCCCTGAGACATTTGCTGAGCAGGCAGAAACCCTCTCTCACTGAACCACCAGTTCAATTGTGTTATCATTGACATGTCCTTCGGAGTTTCTTTCTCTCTCTTTCCTGCATGTCTGTCACACACAATAGCCCAAATCTTAATTGCTCTTTTGTTTTTCCCCTCACAGCCCCAACAGGAAGATCTCCAGCACTGCTTTTGGAAGGTAATTCACTCACCTGTGTGTGTGTGTGTGTGTGTGTGTGTGTGTGTGTGTGTGTGTGTGTGTGTGTGTGTGTGTGTGTGTGTGTGTGTGTGTGTGTGTGTGTGTGTGTGTGTGTGTGTGTGTGTGTGTGTGTGTGTGTGTGTGTGTGTGTGTGTGTGTGTGTGTGTGTGTGTGTGTGTGTGTGTGTGTGTGTGTGTGTGTGTGTGTGTGTGTGTGTCTTGGGAAGGTCACTCACTTGTACTCTGTGTGTTTATGCACTATATAGCCTTTGCTGCACGTGTTTGCTCTATTTATTGACACACACACACACACACACACACACAGCAAAATTAGTTATCACTCGGCTGGTAGACCATTGTCGTCTCACAGCCAGTTAATTAGTTATTTAGAGAAAATGCTGATCTGAAATCGTACGTGCTGCAAAAATATTTAGTTTTTGTAGTTTGAAAAAAAAAATACTTTAGTGATGTATCCCTCTCCATGGCCTGCTAGTCTGTACTGAGTGAAATGTTTTGTATCCAGGGTTTTGTCCTGTTTCCCCCCACAGTAACTGAGTTACAGCGACAGAGTGAAAGTGGCCTGTCAGACCTGATCTATGTTTCCAATATGAGGTTCAGCTCCCTCCCTCTCTTTCTTCTACTGTCCTCTCTCTCTGGTCTGATGACTTCTTCTACTTTATTGCTCCCTTTATCTGTTATTCTGATATCTCTACCTGTTTCCTCTTTTTAGCTACGAGCAGCAGCTCTATAGCTCACTCAGTTGGTTGGTCAGTCCGCAAAATGGTCCCCATATTTTGGAGTAAACAATAATTAATGTCTCCTCTCCATATTTCTAATCTCCGTAATGTATTAGAAGCTTGCTATTCTCAAGTAATTTCCATCAGAAGCAAAAGAGGGCGTGTGTGTGTGTGTGTGTGTGTGTGTGTGTGTGTGTGTGTGTGTGTGTGTGTGTGTGTGTGTGTGTGTGTGTGTGTGTGTGTGTGTGTGTGTGTGTGTGTGTGTGTGTGTGTGTGTGTGTGTGTGTGTGTGTGTGTGTGTGTGTGTGTGTGTGTGTGCGTTTGTCTGCTTGGCACTGTCCTCATAGTCCTATACCATCTATGCAACCTTGCAGAAGAATCACTGCAGAGCTGAGCTCATTACATCACACACACACACACGCACGCACGCACGCACGCGCACACACACACACGCACACACACACACACACACACAGCTGGTCCTCACCTGGGTCTATAAAGGGCAGATTCTTAATGTTTGTGTCTGTGTGTTTGGCAGGCAGCTGCTTCACAACAGCAACTTGAGCAGCAGTAACGGCAGCACTGAAGACCTTTTCAGAGACAGCATCGACTCCTGCGACATCGACATCAATGAGAAGGTGCGAAGCGTGTGTGTGCGCTTTTGTTTGTCCATAGTATATATTGATCCTTGGTCTTTCTAGTAAAAACTCTCTTAATTACCCACAAATGTTTGTACGAAGTTAGAAGAACTCTTGACTATTGAAACCTAACCGAACTCAAATATATTGTAATATTTCTCACCTTAAGCGTTTATTATGTGACGAGTTGTTCCTGGTAGATGCACAGCTCGAGTAGAGAATGCACAAAGATGAGCCCTGTCAGGATTTTGTCTGTAAAATGAAAGGAATAAGGTTATTATCTTTAAGCTTAAATCTTGGGAGTTGTACAATAAATAACCTTTAAGAAATCTGGACAGCGTTATTGTTTAGTTCCAATATGATATTTCTTCTTTGGTTACGGATGTTTTCTAATTTTAAAGTGAATCCCCTCTGTTTCCTTTAGGTCAGCTTTCTGGAAAAGAAGGTGGCAGAGCTGGAGAATGAGATTCTGATGAACGGTGATATCAAGTCCAAGCTGAAGCAGGACAACACACAGATAGTACACAGGTAGAGAAAACTGTCATTCACAAACACACCTGATTTATTTTTGAACAAATAAATGATCAGTACCATATCACAAAAATCATTCTCTGTTACTGCTTATTGTAGAATTGCTTTTTATCCCCAAACATCTAATCATGTCTGCATAATTCAACAATGTAGAAGTATTTTAGTATTGGCTGTATTTAGTAGTTTGAATGTTGTGCTCATCATCTCAGGGTTAATGAGCTGGAGGAGCAGCTGAAAGATCAGGAGACACGAGGAGAACAAAATCTGCGGGAGGAGCTGAGACGACACCGAGAGTCCTACAGCAAGATGGAGAGAGACAAGGACACACAGATAGAGCTGCTGACCAACCGGTGAGAAGCACAGATACTCACACACCCATACCATGACATGACATGTCACTTGTTAGACGCTTTTATCCAAAGCGACTTACATACTCAATACTGTGGGCAATCCCCACAGGAGCAATTTGGGGTGAAGTGTCTTGCCCAGGGACACAACGAGATGCTGACTGCAGTGGGGTTTGAACCTGTGACCCCCTGATCCAAACACCAACGCACAACCCACTGCACCACCCCCCCCCATACCACACATACTTATATGTATTATTTGTATATTCCAATGTGTATGAATTATAATAATGTGTCATCTGATGCAGAAGTATAGTTTGGATTAGGGTTTTTAGATGTAAGGAACTTTCCATTATCCAGGGGCTCTTAAATCCCTGGTTATGGACATTGACGAGGAAATGCTGAATGTAAAACTGTAAGCTGAAGAGAACTCACAGATTCCTCCTGGGTTGAGTTTGATGCCTCCGGAGCTACTGAGAGACACACTCTGCTTATATAAACAGGAAACTCATGTGCAGGACATTGTGTTTTCTCAGAGTCAAGCAGGTGGAGGAGGAGAACAGTGAGATGACCCTTAACATGTCCCGGCTTAAATCGCATTCAGAAAAACTGGATGAGGTGAGCCATATTTACTCTTATTTTCTTTGTTCTGTTTTTGATTTTACATTCCAAGGTGTACTGAATATTAAGAGAGTATTCAAGTGGCATCAACATGAGTCTGAAAACGTTTAAACAATATATTGCACCCAAAGATGTCATGGTACTGTCAATAAGTTAGTCAATGGTGAACAAATAATAAGAAACTGCCATTTTAATGAATAAGATTAGGTGTGCCACTGGATGCTGCTGAGCCATACCTCTAATTGAGACAATATCTGTGTTATTGATACAGAAGCAGATACTGTAGTTGTCAACTGTTGCTCACAGAATAAGAATGTGTGACCAAAGGTGTCATAAAAAATAACTCTATATTCAAATTAATGTTTGTGGATTCTTTTTTTTAAATGAATGCACACTAAAACCCTTTGACCCTTTGTTTCTTAATAGTATATACAAAGGTCTATCATTGTGGATGTATGCAATTATCTTTATGTGATTTCACATTTTTAATGACTGCATACTGCAAATAGGAATGTCTGTCTGAGAAGTGAGTATATTCGTCTTATTTGGAATAACACCTCATTTACACAAAATAAACTTCATACAGTAAGTGTGTGCATATCTGTCCTTCCTCAGGAGAAGCAGAGGATGACGGACAAGCTGGAGGACACCAGTCTGCGCCTGAAGGACGAGATGGACCTCTATAGGAAAATGATGGACAAACTGAGACAGAACAGACAGCAGTTCCAGAAAGAAAAGGAAGCCATGCAGGAGGTGGGAAGGACTATTTTATCCAATCAGAGACAGTGGATTGTTTGTTCTGCTTTCACTCTTCTATGTTCCAATGCAATTATGCTGCCTCTTACACCTACACCTACAAAACACTGCACTGGCATTATATAACATGTTCCATCCGTCCTCTCTGCAGCTCATAGAGGACCTGCGTCGGGAGCTGGAGAACCTGCAGCTCTTCAAGCTGGAGGCAGAGAGGCCCGGCCGCAGCCGCAGCTCCTCCTCCGGGCTGGCAGACTTCAACAGCCGGACCAGGGAGATGGAGCTGGAGCACGAGGTCAAGAGGCTGAAGCAGGTACTGATGGAAGACTGCCCAACGTCTTTGTTTTGCATTGTGAGCTCAGGGAGGACTGTATCCGCTGAGTGTGCAGAGATTATTATGAAGCACTTTCACATTGATTTTAAAGATGGGAAGCAAAATGGCGCCTGCTGTACAGCTGCGGTTTGATGCACTTAAGAGTATTCTTTATTCTTTTAAAGGTCACATGTCATGGCCATTTCCACTGATCATAATTCCATTGTTGAGGTCTACTAGAATAGATTTATATTGTGCAATTTTCCAAACTCACATTGGTTTCTCATACAGCATCTCTGTAAACTACGTGTATTCACTGAATTTCACTCTCTGCCTTTAACGGCTCGTTGTAGCTCCAATAGCTCCAGCCCCCACCCTCCCTGTGAGCACAGTGTGCTCTGATTGGTCGGGACGTTGTGAATCGCGCTGAGCTCCGTGGAGGTGTTGTTTCCTTGTTTAGCGATACACAGCGAAACACAGCCAAACTCATCCTGAGCACACACAAAGTCACAGCCGAAGTAAAAACAATAAGTGTGGCTTGATATTGAGTAAGAAAAAGGTTGATAAACGCTGTGAGAATGGGTCTGCAGAGAGAATTTTGCCGCGATCCCAACTGTCTGTTATCAGCCTGCAGCCAGGGAGGAGAAATCAGCAGAGCTGCCTGCACTAGAGATGGGCGAGTCCTGATTCATCCGGATCATTAACCCGGATCCTAGAAATGAGCTGGTCGTGACGAGTCTCCCCTCTCCATTAACCCGAGTCCTTTGAGTCCTAGACCTTGTGTGACGTACAAATTAAAACTATAAATTGCGTCACTCGCTACTCTCTTTATAACATGTAAAATAACATTACAACGTACCCCAGTCCATCTGCCTACCCTTTAGCAAGTAGGATAGCTTCCAGAAGTTATCGTTTGGCTCAGGGGAGGGGACGCGGATCAGTGAAACTTCCTGCAGACTCGTGGGGGACTCAGAGGCTCCTAACCGTAATAGCATAGCAGACCCAGAGATCCATACTCGTTATGTGCACGAGCATAGCTGCGGCCGGGAAGACATTTTACTTAGGGGGTGTGTCCAAAAGTGGGGAGAGATTAACAGTAACATGTTGCAGCCCCTCCTCCAGCTCCCGGCTCCCGCGGCTATATTATGCACGAGTCAACAGCAGACTCAGAGATTCGCAAATCCTGACTCACTGTGCAAAACACAGCAGAGCAGACTCGTGTGGACTCAGAGCCGTAACCGTATAGCAGCAGATCCAGAGATCCAGCAGACTCGTCGTCATGCACGAGTCAACAGCAGACTCAGATTCGCAAAATCACCCTTTTTTTTGTGATCAACATTTGTTATTAGAGCGTGCGTGCGTGTGAGGAAATCCGTGGATTGGTCAATTTGGACCAATCAGCGGGGGCTTAACGTAACGGCTCCGCGGACGTAACGTAACGGCTCCACGGATTGGTCCATTTAGTTCCGGGTACGGGTTGACATCATGCCGTACCCGGAAGAATCAATCAATCGCTACAGGGTGTACTTTGAGGGTTTGTGACTCTGTACACAGTTTACATGCATAAAAACCTTCATAACACACAAGGGGACGGGTGATAACCGGAAAAGCATGACATGTCTCCTTTAAATACATGCGCGGAGATGCTAATTTAAAAAGCAAGCTACATAATGAAACCGTCACAGATTGAATGCTCAACATACTACTGTGAAACCACACAGTTGTTTTTTATTTAAATATTTCAACCAAATACTTGTTTTCTTGTCTTTTCTGTGTCTCACTTTGACATGGGCTAAAGGTTCATTTTATTTCTCTTTCTTAATACTATTATTATAACTTGACACTATGCTACAAATGACTCAAAGTCAGGAGTATGGAATTTCAACACGATCAACACAAGTTTATCTTGTCCCTGCAATATCTCAGAGAAAACATATTCACACACAATGACTAAATTAGAGCCTTGTCATTTTGTCCAATATCCCTGCACAGTGATTCAGATTGGCTACTGGAGTTATATTTGTCAGAATCAAGGTCAGAATACCTTTATTCGTCCCACAGAGGGGAAATGTGCATTTGTTACAGCAAGAAAAAGAGCCAAAGACAACTTAGTATTAACCCTGCAGAACGTAGTGCACTTGCCCTTCTTCTTACATGACGTTTAATATTTTCCATTTAACACGAAAATGTGGTTAAGTGACAGCCAGAGGAAAGGTAAAGTGCACTGACGAATCAAGCCACAGCCACACTTTTGTTTTGTACCTGCATACGCTTAAAGGACCACTTTGAAACAGAGTGGGTGTAGGCAGAATATATTATCATACCAGTTAATAACATTGGCTCCATGTATTCCCTTAAAAGCCCCTTTAACCGCAGCGCAACCCTTGACATACTGATCGTTTGGTCATGGAGCTTACCCCATCCTCAGCACAGTTTGATATCCGCTGCATGTGATCTGTATCATTTTCTTCTGCTCTTACATTTCTGTATTCCCAGGCACAGTGACATTTGCCTCTATTATCTGCCTGCCAGACTTAAATGTCATGTAACTGTTTCCAGTCCTGCGAAGTGAACAGACCTGATGCAAAGTAAACATTAGTTTAGAGACCAGGGAGATGACGAGTGTTTTTCAGATCTCACCGATGAGGCTAGTAACAGAAGAAGTTATAATGCTATTTGAAGTTGTAGAGAAGCCTGAGTCTGACTCATTTTTTATTAAATGTATTGATATGCATTAGCAATGGTGCTCCATAGGGCTAACTGAAAGTTACTAAACCCTCCAAGCCTTGAAGCAGTGCTGGAAGTGAGTTAGAAGGGCTGATTTGCAGTGTTTATATCTTATCAGGGACTAAGATGGTAAAATACATGTCCCCCTGTGGCCTCAGTCCACACTGGTCACACTAGGTGCAGGCGAGCATGAAGGGGAATGATGATAATGGTTTTATTTCCAGCTTCTATCAGCAGATTCTTCTTTTTTCTCTCTCAACATATCAACTTGTATCCTGAGCTACTTCCTGAAGTATTTGATGAAGAACAATTCAATTAGATTTCCTGTGGTTGGATAAATTATCCAATTTGAGAGTCACAGCCCAGTGACGTCCACGGGGAGAAGCTCACTATATTATGCTTGCCTGTGCACTTCTGTAAATGTCTGTATGTGTGTGTCCAGCCATTTGTGTCCCAGGACTTTCTTCTCCCTGAATTCCAGCACCTGCTGTTGTCTGGGGCTCGGCTCCGTCCTGGTCTCATGGTAAAACTGCGTCTGTGACCTCGTGATTAACCACTAATAGCACTACCGAGCTTGCCCAAACTGAATTGGGGTCAGTTGCTGCAATTCCCCTCACTAACGGTGGAGGATAGAGAGAGGGGAAAAGCAAACTGACCTCTTGTCAGTATTCACAGGCAACTTAATCATGGAGCTTTCATAACACGTCAGACGAAGCAGGGGAGCAGTTTGTTCTGTAACACGCGTAACCCATGTTATGTCCTGTAGGTGTTGCCATAATAGATTGCTGTGTTTGCTGCTGTATGAGCTATAAGTGCACTGTTTTGTCGTATGGGTGTGAAGCTTGAGTAGAGACAATCCCTCAAAAGTATTATGTTGTGTTGTCGAGATTGTTATCTAATTCCTTATATATCTCTTTCTCTTCTTCTTCCCTCCCCGACTGTGTTTTTAGGAGAATCAGAAGCTGAGGGAGCAGAACGACGAGCTCAACGGTCAGATCCTCAGCCTCAGCCTGTATGAAGCTAAGACCCTGTTCGCCACACAGACCAAGGCCCAGTCTCTAGCTGCTGAGATAGAAAACGCCTCCAGAGACCAGGTAACATCACAACAAGATACAGACCAGCTATGCATATTTTATTATGAATATTACTCTTGTGCAAACTACCAAGTTTATTCATTTAATTAATCTGAAATATGTTACAGGTGCCGTCCATACATTAGTTGGAGTGTATTTGTAGGTCATATCACAGCATGACAGGGATATAGATATTACATTATGGTAGATTTGCATTTATGTGCATAATATGGAGGTCCTTTCTCACATAGACTGTAAGACACTGAGCCAAATGAAATCTGTAATTAAAGCAGCTTTAGAGCTACAACAAATTGTGGATTGATCAATGAATAGTTAACTAGACAGTGGATTAGCAACTATATTGATAATGGATTCACCTTTTGTAGGAATTATTTAAGCAAAATGCAGCATTTATAACAAATAGCAGCATTAATAACAACTTGTGTAGCAATAGAAACATAATTGTATATGTACCATATAAGTGAGTAAAGCATATTCTAGCTCTCACAATAGTTCCAAAAAAACAAACAAAAGCTTTTGAGTCATCAGGCCTATAAATAGGTCCGATTAGGGTTGACCTTTTTGGCAAACTGAAATGAAAAGGTGTATGACGTACGTCTCTTTCCTCAGTTAATGGAAGCCCTGAAAGAGCAGGAAGAAATCAACATTCGACTGCGACAGTACATGGACAAAATCATTCTGTCCATCCTGGACCACAACCCCTCCATCCTGGAGATCAAGGGCGACTAGCAGTGACTCAACTGGAGTGAGAATCGGTCTCGGGCGAATGAAGATCATTCCAGTTGTTTGATCAGAAACTTTAACCTGAGGCAGGAATCTGTACAGGACAACAGAGACAACCAGAGCTAGTCGTAGAAACTGGAACATAAATAGACACACATCGCCCCCTGCTGTTTATGGCAGGGAAGGACATTCTACAGTGGGATTAAGCGCTGAACTGACCGCAGGTCATACTACTGTGACTCTTCAAATCGATCTGTCCTGCTCTTTTGTATTCACTGTCTATGCTGTGAACTGTAGATACTGTCACAACTTTTATCTCATACGACAAAACAGGAATATCCTGCGCTCAACATGCTTTGAGGATTAACAGAGTCGCTGAAAGAAGTACACTCGACATAGTGTGTTACCTTGACATAACAACTGGAACAATGTAAAAAACCTGATATGGGTTGTGTTGTATCCTGGTGTAATATGGGCTGTATTATCCGCAGATAGAAAGTTTGGTATGATGTTTTTGGAACATTGAAGCAGACTAAACCTGACTCTCAGAGGCATGAAGGCCGACCAGAGTGTTGCCTGATCTGTAAACTGCCCATCTTTTCTCCTCTGACATGTAGGTGTTTGTCGGCGATGAATCATGGATAGGCATGTTTTTAAAGAGAGGATTGAGAAAAGTGTTAAGAGAAAGAGAAGAATAAGAGCGCCTTTAGCTACAAGGGCAAACAGAAGTTGTGCGCGACAGATGATGGACCACGTATGCAAGCAAAGGAGGGTTTTAGTAAAGTTGGTGATGGTACATTGCAGGTGAATTTGTTTATTTTTGAGAACATGTCTTCCAGTAACCTTGCAACAACACTTGCAGAGTCAATCAGTCCAATAGTGGCCCTTAGTTTGTTCAGATGAGTAGTCGAGTGTCACTTTAAGGAGCAGAAGCTGCAACCAAGGAGTGTCTTTAAACTGGAACTTCTGAGGCTGCTATTTGCTAGCAACACATTGGCGAATAGGTTCATTGTTGCTAGCAATAGACCCCAATGATGTTGAACAGAATTGTGAGCTATGAATGTACAGGGTGGATTTATGTTGAAGTGACTGGAAGCCATTGTAACATGGTTTACTGAATCCTCTCTCTTTGCTCAGTGAAATCAACCTAGATATTGTACGTGAGCATGCACAGGAGACTCACTTTTTGGTACAAAAACTGGATTAGCAATCTCATTAAAGCCTACATGTTGCAAATAGTTTTTTGAGCCCTCTGAAACTCTCTAATACTGTAAATATGAATGTACAACTGGATATTTCACTTTCTGTGAGGCTAAAAAAGGCTTTTTGACTTGAAATCGCTGTAGTTGGTCAAGATGTGTTGAAACACACATGTACAGTATTAGGTACTGTAATGAAGAGGGCATTGTTGGGGGAGGGGAGACAATTTTAATCTGCTGTATCATGTAATTATTCCAAAACCTAAGTTTTGCTTCCTTGCACAAGAAAAAACTTGTTTGTTTCCTTATGCATGGTTCACCTTTTCTTCTGTCTGTGCCTTTGAGGACATTTTTCAAGACGATGTGCTATAGATTTACATAGTTTTCTGAAGGTGCATTCTATGTCTACGTCTGACATATTTTTTTGACTTGTAAATGTTGTAATTATATAGTGATTTGTATTCATGTGCCACTCACCACTCTTTTTCAGATTGATACTATAAAAACTATTTTATACTGTTTTATCAAAAAATAACTTGTGATTACTTAGGTGTCCTTTTAGAAAAGAGTTATAGCACAATGCTTTGTATGGTACGAAGGTTAGCATTTTGGGAACATTTTGTCAACAGTCAGTGTAATGACCTTTTCAATGCAGTTGGGGATGTTTCATTTCTAAATCTGTTTTGTTACGGTAAGTCCTTTGCTTTTCAACCTGCTTTGAACTGGCGTTTTATGGTTGAAAGCTGTCTTCCTAACTCAAACTAAATGGTGAGCATTATGAGCAATATTAACTTATTTACCTATACCTGCAGATTTGTGTCTTGTTTTGATTCACAAATCTCTTCATTCTATAGCTGCTCGTGCCATTCTAGATTTAAGAAAATGAATAAACGATACACTAAGCTGTCATCATTAGTGCTATCCAATGATGCAATATAACTATAAGCAACTATAGTAACTATAAACAGCAATAACAATTGCTTTGGCAGTAATGCTGTCTCATTAAATGTCTTATGTTGAATTAGTTTATTTCCATTTATATAATTTCTCAAATAATAACACACTTATTCTTTGCCCACAGTGTACACTGCTGATGTCTACGTTTCCATGATGTGGTATTCTGTTCTGTAAATAAAAACATTTGAGCCTAAATATCAAATTCTTTCAAGTTGCCTGACTGATTTCAGAATTTACACTCAATGTTAATGAAACCGGGTTGAATCAGGTGGAATAACTCGATAGACTTTATTTTTAATATTGGAAAAAGCACTCAGCCCTTAAGACTGGAGCTGTGTTAAGGGAGGGATAAATTGACCCAGTATTTAGCCAAAAATATGTGAACAGCAGAACAGAATATTAACCCTGACAATACACCATGGGTGCATTTTCAACTTATTACACTATTAAATAGCCTACACTGTAGGCCTATATGTAAGTGTTACCTTCTTACACTCTGTTTCTATATTCAAAAGGGTATTGTATTGTCAAAATAATAATTAAAACACGATAATAAATTCTATTAACAGCATTTTTCAGTATTTATTTAAACTGTCAATTCAAATACTCTTTCTGAAAACATTCTGATGTATTTAGATGAGAATAAAACAAAAACTGTCCAGTTTTTGTTTTATTCTCATCTAAAAACAGGGATGATAGCTCATATATGAGACTTCAAAGGTATTTTATTTTGAAACTGTACATCAGAATGTCCTGATTTTTTCTGAGTGACTAGATGGGGTGTCCTGCTATCACCCTGGAGTGAGATGAGTCTTTGATACTGGACAGTTTTTGTTTTATTCTCATTTTAACACAGAGGGATGATAGCTCATGAGACTTCAAAGGTATTTTATTTTGAAACTCTACATCAGAATGTCCTGATTTTTTCTGAGTGACTAGATGGGATGTCCTGCTATCACCCTGAAGTGAAATGAGTCTTTGATACTGGACAGTTTTTGTTTTATTTTTCATCTAAACACAGAGGCAGTGTTTCCTAGGATATTCGCGCACCCCAATATCACGTGCGGGCTGGCTTGACTAGGTTTTCCCGAGTGGAGGCTGGCTTTTTTGACGCAAGGGGTCACTGTTTAAGCAAACACATTAGGCCTACTATTGCTGTCGTACTCTGCTCACAAACTCCAATAAACAAACAACCAGATTAACATACTAACATTTTAAGCCTATAGGCCAGGGGGCTTAATGTTTGATACTCATGGCAAACTGTTGCTCTGCCCCAAACCTATTCAACTAGATTTAAAAAAAATAAAAAAAACCGTAACTCTAGAAATATACCCACAAATATGACATTGTTTTCTGGCGCCTCCTATTGGCCAGGCGTTTGCTCCATCTTGTTGTTCCTACAGCGCGTGCTACCCGGGGAGTTGTGCCTCAGGCTAAAGTACAGGTAAAATGTAACTTCATTTAGGATTCAAAGTAAATTAAAGGGATTTATTTTCGATTGAAAGTTTTGGGGGGATTTTTTCCTGTATGTTGTGAACTGTTGTTGCTTTCCCAAATAATGAGCTCATGTACCGTTAACAGTCGATACCACAATACCGGTTAATCACAAGGCTAGTTTAGCCAACATTACATTGCATTTAGCTGACGCTTTTATCCAAAGCGACAATAAGTACATTCGACCAGGAAGATACAACCTTGAAGAAAACAGAATCATTTAAGTACATCAGGTTTCATAGAGCCACACATTTCAAGTGCTACTCAACTGGCTATAGATAAGCCAGTCCTTTATTAGTATATAAGTGCTCTGTTAGCAGTTATTTGTTAGTAATTCTATTGCTCGAAGTGGAGTCGAAAGAGATGAGTTTTCAGTCTGCGCCGGAAGATGTGCAAGCTATCTGCTGTCCTGATTTCAATGGGGAGCTTATTCCACCATTTTGGAGCCAGGATAGCAAACCCACGTGTTTTTGCTGATGGGAACTTGGGTCCCCCTCGCAGCGAGCCCTTTGGCTGATGCAGAGCGAAGGGCTAACGCGGTGCCCGCCATATCACTTTGTTATGTGAGTCAGCGTGGAGAACAGTCTCCTCCTAAAAAAAGACAGAGTTTATTGGCTTCCTCAATAGTTTCCCCACGCCACACATGGCAGGAAAGTAGCCTGACACTGTGAATCCTGTGTGTATACAGGTGCTGCTAGCATATAGGGAAACTAGTGTGTAGGCTACCAAACACAAATGCTAAAAAAGATTCATGGTGATATTTCTTTTTTTTTTTAAGCTCCTTAATAACTCTTTAATGGGTTTCTTTCTTTTTGTTTTATCCCCCTGGCTCTTTTTGGATGTGTTATTTATGTTTCTTGTCTTTAATGTATGTGTCTTTGATATCTTGCTAATTGTAAATTATTCAAACACTAATCATACATTGTATATATATGCATGTTTTTTTCTTAATGACATCATAAACAATATCCACAAGTGAAAAAGTATTAAAGATAAGTTAACAATTCGCAGTTATTAGTTTTAATCATTTAAATGTATTTTCTGAGATGTTTTTTTCCTGCCAGGAGAAGAAACCAAGCATGGTTGATTGCTAATATATTTAACATCAACTCAGAATCCAAATTATTTAAAGTGTTGATTAATTCCTCCCTACTTTTTGTAAATTAACAAACTAAGTGAAGTTTCCCTTCATAGTGTGTTATGCCTATCAATGCCCTGGGAGAACTTGCCAGCTGAAAGATATAAATTATTCATGTTATTAATGTCCATGCAGAAAATAATTTTAAAAAATGTCCTTCCTAAAAGCCCAACTTAAATCTTTCCACTTGTTTTACCAATAGGAGGATTCATCTTCTGGAGAACATCATTTTCCTATAGACGTTAAAAAAACATTATATTTCTTGTAGTTGTTTTCTTTCATTCTTTGCACTAACACCAAACCCTCCGACTAATTCACAGGTGACGTGATGCCTCAGAATGGTACAAAATATGAAATAAGAAGAGGAGAGACGCGTCACTACCCCTGTAAAGTCGGAGATCAGGTTCCCGTCACAGGTTTGGTAAATGGAGCTGTCACTCTCAATGGCTGCCCAGCTGCTTCCACTAGAGAAAGTAAGAGTACACCAGTCTGCACACCGGACGATATCAAACCACAATGCATGGTCAATGGTTATATTGAACATGGGGACAAGGGCCAGCGCACAAAAGGCACGCCCAGAGGGACCCTGGGAAAACATGAAAGCACAATTTCAGCTGCCCCTGATGCTTCAGCAGCTGTAAGGGTCCGCAGTGCAAGGCCTCCAGGTGGTCCGTCAGTGAATGGGACCCCCAGTCTAGACTCTGTTGCTCCTCTCTGTAATTCTCAACAAATGGCACCACAACCCAACCTGTCGGCAAAGAAACGAAGAAGGAGGAAATTCAGACAAAAGAAGAGGTAGGTCAACTACCTTGTAACATCTTTGAAAGAATCACTGGGATAAAACCGTGAATCTTTATTTTATTAATTTGGTGTCATAAGTACATTTCTGGTGGACAAAAAGTAAAAACTACAACTTTAACATAGCTTCCATTGACAGTGACAAATAATACATGTAGTAAATATTTGTTCCATTTGAAAGGTTTTTAGTTCTCACACACAATGCAACTCAATAGAACCTCACTCCTTCATATAGTACAACATGTATTGTAGGTACCATTTAAAAAAAAAAAATGTAAAAACTGTACATATGTTGGCCACATAGTAACTTTTTCTTGTCAACGGAAAAGGCGCTAATCTTTTTTTATCAAACTCATGGCAAGAATGATAATGATATTACCATAATTCTAAACTACTATTGCATTTGCTTCCATTAATGAGACTCACCCACAACAGTCAGATAATACCAAAATTCAATGGCCAATTTCCCTTGTTTTTTCAAAAGAATAAATGTGCCTGATTGTTGAATACAAAGGTAATATGAGACCTATCAATCTGCCGACTTTTATAGAAACATCCATCCACAAGCGTTGCCACCACAAGAGGAGGAAGACTGGGAAAGTCAGATCAAAGAGGTCACACTGACTGGCTGGGACAAAATGTGTTTTGGCTTCATGCCCTACGGTAAAGAAATGGTTAAATATCCACATACAGCACTGTAGTCATAGTATATGCTGATGTCACCCGAAATATCTGAATACATTCTTATTAGGATAATTACAGTAGTATCGTTACCATAGTGTTCAATTGAAGGAAACTGAACATGAATATAACCAATTTTCGATTATTTTCAAGGTTTATCTAACAACAAGCTATTTCCACTGAGGCTAATCTCAAGTCTAAAGCTGTTATGATCCAGGTCAGGTGAAGTACAGATGTCTAACTGGTATTCTGTGCCTCCTTCAGGTCCACAAGATGTGATCCATTATGATTTACGGAAGTTGACAATTAAGCAAACGGACCCAGTGGACCTGCCGGTGACAGCCAAGTACAGCCCGGCCGAGCTCCACCGACAGCCCGTCAAATGGTGGAGCTTCAAGGTTCCCACTGAGGCCGACCAGTTTGCAGATGCTGATGCAGATGCTGATGCTGAGTAAGCCAGATGTTTGCTGTAATGTTAGATTAATTTGTAATTCTATGTTCATGTACCAAAAGTAACTGAGGCGTTCGTGAGTTAGCACTTGTTGTCATTGTACAGATTTGAGGGTCTTGGAGAGTACCCATGGGTGGGATATTTATTTTAGTGAGCATCAGTTTTATTTTCCCAATCTTAAACAATAGTGGAAGAAATACAATGTTATGTTATGCTACAAAATCAAACAGATTAATGCCATCTGATTTCAAAGATTGAAGTTTGGACCCAAGGTACGCAGTCAAGTCATAGTTTTTTTATTGTAGGTTTTATTTGTACATTTTATATTTTAACATTAATTTGTTAGGCTTCTTTGAGTTTAGGGATTCATTTGAGATAAACCAACATACTATCCTGTTTGTACCGCTTCTGTGATCATTGTTACTGAAACTAGTCCAAACTGAGAACACTGAGTTGATGTAAAGTTGCTCTCTGGGATATAAATTCTATAGTTTTATGAATTGCAAGTTCAAGTACATAAAGGAACAATTTTAATTTAAGTACTAAACCTAAGAAATTACAGTAGCTTATGTTACAAGAAACACAACATTGCTCTTTAAGACTTTCATTTGCACAATAACAATAAATAAAATGTTCTTCTACCTTCTGGTACCGTATCCCTGCGTGTTTATCTCTGCTCTGTTGTCAAAATTAGGTTTATTTTGTAGCCTGGGCTTTCCAGGAACAGTTGGGCCTCCTCTGCTCAGATCTCTCACTATTTTAACACATAAAACTCATGTCTACAGTATGTCATGTTGACTTGTTTAAATCATACCGGTATCATTTCATGGAGCTTTCAGAAGTGACGACGGCTTGTCGCCACTAGATGGTAGAATTGTGATTTCTTTAAGTTATTCCACACACCTTTGGGAGTTCAGTGGGTTCATTCCCAAGGACTTGCTAGGCACAAGCACTTACTTGCACACTATTCAAACCCCTGGTGTTTAAGTCAGAATGCAATTCAAGATGTTAAATGTTACTAAGCTGGTAAATGTAATCTTATAGCTCTAAATCATTCATAACTGCAAACACTGTGTCAATAATAGATTGAGGTCATAATATCTGATGAAATCCAGTGTCATGCAATCTGATGAGACTTTGTAGTTGAATTCTAAGCAGATTTCTTGGTGTATACACTATTAGATTATTCTCTATCAAGGAGATGAAGTAGCTTTTGATATTCACCAGCCAGCTGTGTACATTTCATTGTTGATCAAAGGGGCAAATATGAGTGGAAGTGTGGTGAGGGTGATGATAGAGGGAGATGTCGTTCCGTTCTGGTGTTTGCAGACACTTAAGATAGAGTGAATGGTTCCGGTTTAAATACTCGTCATAGAGTTTCAGACATTATTGTGTTAGACGCATCCCAAAATGAAGGGTGTCCGAGGTTATCCAACAGTTTCCTAAATGCTTGAAAGGATTTTACAATGTGAATTTTAATCTGTTCGTCGTTGACTGTTTTAAAGCGTGAGTTTCCAGGAAGACAACCCCACATTGGATGTCATTGTTAATTTACCCGACCAATGATCATTCGTTGCAAACTTGGCTGGATCTTAAGTGACAATCCCCTCCAAAGCACAATTCACATAGCTATTTGTTTGATCTTGGAATGTTTGATGAATATTTGTGAACGAGAAGAAGTCTCTCCAACAGTAAACCCAGAAACCATAAACCCAGGAAGCTATTCTGCCATGTCATCGTGAGATTAAGTTGATGCTTCTTTGGCAGGAATTGTAACATTACTGTTTTCACATCCATGTGTCCTGATTATCAAGTGTAAATGCTTTTCACTAAACTTAATCCCTGTTTCCTCATTTAAAGTCGCCCTCGATACACAGAATCGGTTTATACAACCCGTCTGTTTTTCATTGTTATTTGCGCCCTCAAAAAACACTAAGCGTTGCGAGATGCTGCTTCACATTGTCAAACCTTGACTAAAACTGCATCGTTTTCTTTTTCTGAGTTTTTTCTTTAGGGTGGATTTCCCCTTTACTGCTGCAGTAGCTGTAATAATCTTTCATTATACATTTGTGGGGGTGGTATCAGAGTTCAATTAAAGAATAGCTTGTCTCATACATGTTGTAATCCTTCTAAGTGATAAATGCCTCTTCATGTCTCAATGGACCCTTTTTCCACTTCTTGCCTGCGTTTGGAGAAATAAGCAGACTGCTGGCCCTCCTACGTCCCAACTGCAGTTATTGTATTGGTCAAGTTCAGCTCATTGCTTATAGCTCATGTTTTCACTGAAATGGAATACACGATAAGTTATTGTAGTCCACTGACCAACCATTTTATCTCGTTTTATCAATAGCCAGGTAGTCTTTTATAGTAGGGGCATTTCCCAGAGCTGAGATTACTTTGGAAAACCAGCGCCAGGCCTTTTTAGTGCCACATTTCTCCGATGTGAATCACCTCCAGTTATTTCATCTGGTTCTACTGTGGCCAGTCATTTAGCATTCAACGTCTTGCTTGATCTGTCAACATAATGGTTTGTTAGGCTGGTACAGGACGAGACCTCGCAGCAGACAGGAGGGAGGACTGTGGTCCGTTTAACTTCCTACAGCTGACCAAAGCAAATACATTGTGGTAGTGGATAGACATTTTTCATCATCAATCATCATATTCTAAAAGAGCGGTCTTAAATCGCTAATCCTTCCTGTGATTATATGTGGAAGCAGCAGCAACATTCCCATCCTAGATGTTGGTATTCAACTTAAATTGTTCAAATGTACTGTGTATCTTGTTATTGTTAAACAATGCAAGATAATAAACGAGAATTAATGGATCTTACCAACAAGTCGCCACAACTGTGCACTATGGAATTATTGATTTAGAACAATGAACATAACTACCGTATATTATTAAGTCAATCTGTCGAGGCCATTATTCACACTAGATCTATATTTATCCGCAGCTTGAAAAAGTCCTTAACAAACGTAATAGTATCTCTTGTGAGAGTAATGTTAGCTAAAGTACCCAGCTGTTTAAGAAAATCACTGACCCCTTTTTCATCCAATATAATCTTAAATACATAACACAAGTGTCACAAATATATAAATGTAAAATAGAATAGAATCCTTTATTGTTATTATACAGGAGATGACTAGAGCTACTCCTTTTTCTAAGGCGGCATAAAAAAACAATGAGACGTACAACATTCAGGAGGAGACAACATACAAACAACATGCATTCATACTTCAATATTCAGAAAGAGTTAAAGTGCAGGAATATATCGGTTTAAGTAAAATAAATATGTTTTATGTAAAAGATATATATATATATATTGTGTCAGTGCATGCTGCTCTAACTTTACAAGTAGGAATTCAAAAGTTATCATATATGAGCCTGGGTATTCTTGTTAACATTAGCCTGCATGGGGTCTATGGGGAAATTAACCAAATACTGAACGTATGGAAGCCTATTTGATAATAATTTGCATCAGTCTTTTGGACAAAAAGAGCCTAATTGAGGAAGGATGCAATAAGTTCTCGATTGGGGGAAACCATTAAAAAAAGTCCTCTGTTACTTTACATTCCTTCATACAAAAGCAAGTACAAGATGTTTCATCAATAGGACTCTGCTCCCCACCGTCCCCCTTTAAATGACCTCCTGCAGTGCGTGATAAATTGTACATCCAGTTCAGACCGGCTCTGTTTCTCCTCTGTGACTCACCTCCAGTCATGGCTTTTTTCCTCTCTTTTAAGTGTGTCTATTTGTTTGCTGTGCATTATTTTTGGATTGATCTTGTACCAGAATGTTGAAAAGTCTAGGAATAAGCGTGTGGTTAGCTAACCACAGCCAAAGCTCACTTGTACAAAAACATAAATTGTCTGTTTTGGGGGGTAAGGAATTCTGGTAAATTGGAATCATTATGTCCACTGGTGAAAAACCTTGAAATGAACAAGGCCCTTTTGGAAAATGTGCCTCAACCGTGCTTGATACATGCCAGTGTTATTTAATTTGGAATTTCTTTCTTCAGAGACATTTGGCGGGATATTTTTAATGAGTCCTTGGCACTTCTCTGAACTTTCTGGAAATGGTGGATAGTATTTAAGTGTTTGTTTTTAGGCTGTGAGGATGTGAACACATTTATTTGCCCAGGGTTCTTCCATTTGTATTGCTCCCAAAGAAGAAGCTTCGTGGTTTCCTGTCATTGTGACTCGACCCAGTCGGACGACAGCCAGTGTGCAGGGATCTGGGTAACAGACCATAGAGTAAGAAATGCTCTTAGACTGAAGAAATATCTGGCAGCTGTAACTGTATCAGCAGCCTGTTGACCAAGAACACTATTTCTTAACTTTGTAATGAAATAAATAAGGGTGCTGCAATGCTCCTGACGGTTCTTCCAAGTAGGTTAGCTTTTTACACTAAATCATTATTATTGGTAGATTATTGGTATTTATATTTCAAAACATGTGGCACTGTAATTAAGATTTAGGATATTTATGAAAGTTCTAGAAGACACAATTGCCACATCTGCTGAACAGAGGAAGGGCAACAGATTTAGCTGAGTCGGAGTGATTGGAATCAAAGGGCGTTTGCCGGGATTAAATCTTCACCATATGGTGAAACACTGAGCAAGTGCTAAGAGCCTGGCTCTGGTAAAAGCACTTCCTGAGAGTCACTGCAATACTATTCGGACATTCTTGTTGTAACATGATGGTTTTTATTAGGGTGCAGTTGAGGAAATACATATGTTTTAAACATATTCCACCTGACTTGAATCATAGCAACCAATCAAGTCAAGTTTGTAAATGCTCCAAACAGTCTCCACTAATACAAAGTAAGAAGGAAAGATTGTGCCATCTTTGAAGGTTTAACATCCTGTTATCAAATACTTTTTAACCTCAAATTAGGAAGATTTTTCTTTTTCAGGTTTATGGTTTACAGTTAGTTAAGAAATTGTCAGTGTGTATATATATATTCACTCACCTTACACTTTATCTTTATAGGGCTGATACAAAAAAACACAAGGTACTACTTTTGCTAGAACAAAACATATACTCACATTTAAATAGTAGGAAGGCGAAACCTAAATGATAACTTTATTTTCCAAATTGTTGCAGAATACAATTTCTGTGGATGAACTAACTTGATCAATTGCCTATACATTACACTCCTACTCTAACGCAGTTGTTGAGCTACAATGAAATCACACATTCATGAATATGCTGTACTTTAAGGGTTATTGGTCTCTGTGCAGGCATCATTTAGCGCCTGCAGTAGCGTGCCAGGCCCAGACAGAGGCATTGTTTATCCGCCGTGCAGCTCCTGACCCTCCGGCCTGTTGGGATGCTCAGCTCGTAGCTCGGCTGGCTGCTAGTTGCCGGCCTGTGTCGACCTGCTTGTCTGGCTGCTCTGCCTCCTACTCGCCTGCCTTCATCCGCCTGTCTACCTGTTTGGTATCCTCTTACTAACAGCCTCTCTGTCTTCTTCTCAAACTACACGCCTGGGTTTCTCAGTGCTGCCTTTCCGGACGACTCAGTTGAATTTTTCTTTCCTTCTGCCTGTCAGTCTTGCTGCAATAGCTGTCGAGCTGTCAGTCTTTCCTCCTCTCTGGTCGTCTGTTTGTCATGCTGTCTGGCTTCCCAGTTGAGGGATGTCTGGATAGGTGCTGGATAACAAGGACCCCGCAGACTCACCACTCGCATACAAGAACAGAGATGGGGAGAGAAAAGGGGGAGGAGGTGGGGGAGGCTGTGATGGATTAAAGAAGAGATAAATGGAGAAAAAAAGGAGGATAGGGAGGAAGCAGATACAGTAAGTGTGTGTGCAGAGAGAACAAAAGGAGACGAACGTGCATTACAGAAGTACAGAGGGAGGCGACGGAGGGAGGATAAAGCAGGTGGATAGGTGGGAATGCAGAGCAGAGTGAGGAAAATAAGTAAATACACCGACCACGGTTCTGTTATTGAATTAACACGCAGACATGCTGTTAGTCTGACACATCCACACACTCCATCTCTCACACCTTCTTATATGTATGCACACCCACACAGGCAGTCATGTAGAGGCAGACTCCACACCGTCAATGTGATGAGACCTGCATCTGAATTACAGACCGTCTAGTGTAAATTGCTGCTGTCTTCTGAGTTACACACTTGCAACTCATTTGTATAACACATAACTCTCACTGCAGTCAATGTCATCAGGGAACATTGGGCTATACCTCTTTCTGCATGATGCTGTGTCTGACCCCATTTCAAATGTATATTTAAACCTCTATGGGCATGAAATAAAGCTTTTATAGTCAATGAATCCAGCAACATACAATCATTTGCACATGATTTCGATAATCGATTATTCTCTTGTTCCAGCTTCTTCAATGTGAGGCTTTGCTGCTTTTCTCAATTTGTATAACTTGGATATATTTCTGTATTTGACCATGGGTCAGATAGAAGATGAGCTCAAGGAAATTGTGATGGCCATTTTCAATATTTGTTGACACTTATACCAACTGATTGATTACTCAAAAAAGGATATTAATCGAACATGAAAATGAGATATTATCCTGTTCATTCCAATGTGTGAGATGCAGTGAAATGACTCTTTGATACACAGTAAAAAGGACTCGAGCAGAAACAAGTGGTACTCTTCATTGAAAATGTCCGTCTCAAATATTTGACAACAGTCCCTCTGCCTTTTATTGAGTAATGAGTGATTGCTCATAGCATTAGCCTACATTAGTTGCTGAGCTTGTCATTCTGACTGTGTGTGTGTATGAAAGAGCTGAGAAAGGGGGGTGTATATTAGCCTCTGTGTGTCTTTGATCAGCAGGGCAGAACCCAGAATCCTCATTCTCCACATTGCTCTGTGGAGCGATAAGAGTTGCTACTAGCTAGCTTACACCTCCTACGCCCATCTCGACAATACACACACACTCTCTCTGAACACCATACATCACCCAGGAGTCTGCCCTTTTAAAGATGAATTACAATAACTTTCCTTTCCCCTGTCGGCCTCTTTCTTTTTCACTGACAAAAACGTAACGGACTAAATACATGAGTCCAAGGGTCTTTAGCTCGCCTGCCATCCATTCATAAAACCTTCTTTTTTTTTCCATCCTCCCTCGTCTGTCTCGGCCATGTGTTGTATTTCCATGCCTATTCTTGCTGTGGTCATCAGAGCCATCTTTGCAGCTGTATCCACAGTTATTACTAACTTTCCGTAGGGGAAGGCCCGTCCGACAGCACATAACAAAGGAATGTGATCTGACTGTCACAGCTGATAGAGCCGTCTGTGGCCTTGTGGATCAATGTGCACCCTAGAAGTAGCTGCAACCTCCGTTAGTGCAGTATCGGATAATTTTCTTGTATTACGAGTCTGACTTTGTTACAGCAGTTATTTCAGTTAGCCCTGCCTTCCCTTTATCTACATTGGAAAAGCACTTTTTAACTCATGATGGAGTCAAATTGGTGCTGGCGGTATGGGAATGATGCTCGTAAAAATGATAAGATGAGCTGATGCATCGTTCATATAGCAGTGCCATGCAGATTCCTACATTGCAATATGTTGTTGGCCACCTGCTGTGTTGGGATGCTGCCAAGGTTTGGTGGTGACACTTTCTTCTAAATTAAAACTGTCATGTCATTCTGTTGCCACACCACATGTTATGTTAAAATCTTCTTCTTGGCTTTTACTTATTTTATAATGTAATATAGATGATAATGTTGTTTAGGACTGTAAATTACAGTCATTAGTTACATTAGTAATAATTAGTTCACATTATTTATCAAATTCATTATATATTCAGCCTCTTAAATGTTGTTTGCTATGATAATAAGCTGGCAACATCTTTTTACAAAACGAGGACGTTTGACATGGTATATCAAATAATACCAGATAATTTAAAACAATTGGTAACAATTTAATGTAGTTGACCAAAAGAAAATGAATATCCAACCTTCCAACAATTACTGTCGTGTTGATTAAAATAATCAACACGACAGCAAATGTTCTCAGCCATTTTAAACTATTTTCGAACAATATGCAGACCAATTGATTTATAGAGAAATAATTACAAACTAATCTATTAAATATGTATTATTTTAGACTTGTTTCTAATACGAAATGTACCTATTATTAGTGAATAAATCAGGCGATTGACGGACTATTCAAAATGTAAACAATTGTTCGCTGCAAGACTAATTTTGATTCATATCTTCTTTCCGTCATCACATTTTGTCATCTTTACAGCAGATTATTGGTAACTAAATAATGCTGGATGTGTTATTTACAGGATTTCTTTAAATGGCATCCTCAAACAATGCTTAATATTGCTCATTCACTCTTTTTCACTTTGTCTAAGCCCTCTCTTCATGATGAATAAATCACTATCCATGAGTAGCCTACACAACCATTGCATATAAAGAGAGGGAAGATCCCACTTACTAATGAATTAACCTGGGCATGTTGGTCATGACGCTTGTCAAAGACGCAAAACAGAGCTGTCTGCCATTGAGATTTGACCGAGCAGAGAAGTGTGCATCTGGTAGAACGGCACCTCTGTGCTCTTGGCTCTGTAACCTGGCACCACACGCAGAGAAATGGCAGCTGGATGGCAGGGATAAGAACACAGGGAGCGGGCGCTGTATCCAGGACGAGCAAGGTCACCGGCGCAGGTTGATTGAGTGCTCATAGGAGTGGGTGACCTCCTTCCTTTCCCCTCAGTGGAAGGAGAGAGATGAAAACGAAGGGAAGAGAGGAGGGAGTTGCGGGCGTGTGTCACTGCTGTCTGTCCCACTTTATTTCTTTCTTTTCTCTGTCCCTATCGTACACTCACAGATACATCTCTTCTCCCATACACTCACAGTACAGTATACGTACATACTTTCAGGGCGCTCTGCTTCTATTTTTCTACATACAGTCTCCATACTGAGTGTACTTTGGTGTGCCTACACACCACATATAAACGCTGTGGACCTTGAGCGTGTTCGTTATATAGCATCAAAGCAACGCCCTATAATTTAAGAGGTTACGTTAAGTGTATCTGGGACTTTCTCTTTGTGTCAGTCACCTTGATCATCTAAACCAGCTCCTTTTGGTCAGGACGTACTTTTGTACATTAGCGCAGCCATGGTTGCCGCGCAGCATTGATCACACTTAATCAATCCGACAGACGAGCAGGTTGGTGAGTCAGCAGGCGCACACGTCCATGTGTGTCAGGAGGGTCTACCACTGATATGTAACAGGCAGGCTCGAAACCTGGCCAGCAAGTGCAAATGGGAAAGCAATGCAGGGCTGAACTGTGAAGGGAGGAGGAGGAGGAGGAGGAGGAGGAGGAGGAGGAGGAGGAGGAGGAGGAGGAGGAGGAGGAGGAGGAGGAGGAGGAGGAGGAGGAGGAGGAGGAGGAGGAGGAGGAGGAGGAGGAGGAGGAGGAGGAGGAGGAGGAGGAGGAGGAGGAGGAGGAGGAGGAGGAGGAGGAGGAGGAGGAGGAGGAGGATAGGTCTTTTAAGAAATGGTTCAACATATTGGGATTAAGGCGTTAACCAAGCGTATTACTCAAGGGCCAGCCAGTTAGATAGGCTTATGACAACATGTGAAAAACAACTAGCCTAGATCCCCGAAAGTCCCAATATCTAATTAACAGCACTAAAAGCTTACTAATGAATAGGTTAGGCTTTTTTCAATGGGACAATAATATTGGCGAGTACATCGGCAGTTGTTGTTTTTTGTATTGTATGCCACATGAGAAATGTACCAACCGATTAATGAATAAATCAGAAGATTGACAGACAATTCAAAATTGAAACAATTGTTGGCTAGAACTCATTTTGATTCATATTTTCCATCTTTACAGCAGATTATTGGCAGTTTTTTGCATTGTATGCCACCTTTTGAATGGTTGTTGAAACAGTGGAAAACCAAAACAGGTTAGGTGAGTTATATTTTGTTACTGCTGAGTGTTAGAGAAGTTTTTCTAAGAGCTACTGTTCAACCAGCTGGAAGAAAGACAGCGAGAAGTATCTTATCTCTCTCACTCTCTCTCCAGTCCTTCTACCTTTACGCCTTCGAACAAGCCTTTAAACTCCCCCACTTGCTCTCCTTGTTGGCCTCCATTGCTAAACAAGTTTATTTAGCCTGTTTATTTTTCTTGATACACATCCTCGCAATGTAATTCTGTGGAAATCATTAGGTGCAGGGCTCAGTCATGTGCTGGATATCAGGAGAGTTTCTTGCCCCTTCTTCCCCCTCACACATCCACCAACACCTTCCTCCAGGCTGAGTCTTCAGAGCCATGCTTTGTCTGGAATCTAGCCTTCCGGATGTTTCTAACAGGTGCCCTTAGACACCCCTGTATCTATGTCTGCTGAGATATGTGGTCTGGGAGATGTGAGTGTGTGTTTGTGTGCGTGTTGGCAGTGGCTCCTGCTTCCTCTGGGAGGTCATCGGGGGCACGCACTGTAAACAGATCTTCATGGGCATCAGCAACTCCTGTGGCTGGAGCATATGCTCTATACCATTCTATCATTTTCTCTTACTTGATACCTATAAGCGCACAGGCACATAAACACTCCCACTCATGCATTCACACATATTGCTTATCTCTTGACCAGAGGGTTAGGTCTCTCCCTGCACACTATCTCTCTCTCTCTGCCCTTTCCCTGACAGTGGGGCCTCCTGCTTGCTTTACCGTTTCCAGGAAGAGGGTAAAACCAGTCTTGAGTTTCCCTGCCCTCCATTCCAAGCTTCCAGGTGGAGAAAATAGACTCCGCTGCCGCCCTTGTCCAAATCTGTCCCCACGTTGGAGTGGAAAACAAACAGTCAAGCTGCCGGGCGGCTCCAGGGGGACATGAGAAGAGAAATGAGGGATTGTACTTCAAAGCTGCTACATTTCACCCAGTTCTCTTTCTCCTGCCGTGTTGTTCATTTCTCATTTCCTTCACCTTCTACCTATTGCCAGACAAACGGGGCAATAACTCTGCCGCCATGACTGCGCCTCCCTCTTATGTCAAAACCTGCTGTTATACATCACTTTGAGCCACATAAATAGTCACCTACGCTATCAGCTGGTGGGAAGATTCCAAGCTTTCAGATGGTTTCGTTTTACTCAGGGAGTCTCTTTGATATGCTGCTGCAATCAATGTACCTTTCCTATTCAAATGTATTCTGAATCAAAATGGGATTGTTCCTAGAAGGTGAGCAATGTCCAGTCGCTTCTTAGAAACCATTGTCCACCATCCGACAGCATTGTCTATTTCCTCTTCCAAGTAGCACCTACTGTTGCTCGGTCCCGCCTTAAGTGGAAAGCCAGAATGCTGCCAGCGTTTACAGGCAGTACTTAAATGATATATTAAAGCCACAAAGTATGCAGTTTAATAGGATAAATGTCATAATGTGACCACAAAGTCCTTTTTAATGGGTAATGTGTTTACTCAGTTATTTCTTTTAAATGATTGCTTTTTTTAGGTTGTCACAATTATAAAGACACATTGATTATTGTAGGTTATTTTTCAGTGTTTCAAAAAAAACATTGCATGCGACTCTTTTCTCATCGTTTGTATGTTTTTTAAAGATTGTATTGGAATAATTTTCCGTCAGGTTAAAAAAAAAAAAACAGATTCTACGAAAGTAAACTTCTCATACAACAGCTTTCTTCCATTTGGCAGGTCTTTCAGTGAGCAGTGCTTTGGCAGTTCTCCATCGTGTGTGTGCGATAGCTGTTTGCTGAGTTTCAGGAAGGCTCACTTTGCCAGCGGGCCTGAAACAATAGAGCATGGTTTTCTCAGCTTGTTGCTGCGCAGTGTAGGCCTTCGCTTGCGAGAGCGAGAGGGAAAATCCAGACTTTCCATCTCCTGCTTCTCTGCCTCCCCCTTTTTCTTATTCTCCACCTCCTCCCGCCCCCCCCTCTGATGACTCAGAGAAATGTGCTTGGCTCGGCTCCTGCTGCCAAACGCAAACCGAAGTCTGATGAAAATGGAGTGAAACTGACAGAAGATTCCTGTTTAAGAATTTGGCTGGATTTAAGCCTTAAGCTATTTCAGATGTACTGGGTTAAAAAAAAGCAATACAAGAGAATGTTTTTTTGAAGAATGGGTTCATATTTCTATACTTCATAGTACATGTGTATGTGCTTGCGCTGTTGTGTTGGAGCTGGTTGTAGTCGGACAGTTGCTGCCAAGCTCAGTCGCAAACATCGTAGCAGTTTCAAGGCTGTGGATTCTTGAGAACAATTGCTGATAACTCAGGTTAATGTGGATTTATGCTGTCTGTTTGAAATATAACAGACTTATGTTTTACTGTTAGTTATTATCTTTTTTCATTTAACTTAAGTTAAACATGTTATGACAGTCACAAAATAGCATTCTAAAAATAGAGATTTTGAAACAGCTTTGAACTCGGCTGTTGCATCCCATTTTTGTCTTTATCTGTCAACATTTCGGAGTGGAAAGTAGTTCATTTAAAATAATCCCCCTTATTTCACATTTCTTTGGAAGGCTTAACTAAAGACTGAGTAACCAATTGATGGAAAAATGAACTAAATACATTAATTATGTTATTTACACATTTTAGATGGCTTAACTATAAAAATGGCTACAGTAAGTAATGAAATAATTGTTCAGAACTATAAACTCATAAATTACACAAACAAGAACATGGAGCAGGATTTTTAAATGTTTTTTTCTTGTTCCCTTCTGACATTTAAAATGAATGATAAAATAAATTGTATTCATCTCCAGCAAATGTAGGTGTTATAGCAGCAAAGAGTAAAACACAGGTCAGGAAAGAGAAGGGTTTTAAACAAGAATACTTAGAATAACAAAGGAAAACATAGAATTGACAGTATAAAATACATTTTTTTTAAAGTGTTAACATGTATAGACATACAGTACATCATTTAATATATTACATGTATATACATTTTAATGTGAATCTGCAAGTCATACTGTACAGTTTGTACATAAGCTGAAGAAGGATTGAGGTTTTTTGAGTGGATGTTAAAGCCTTGATTGTGGAGACTAATGGCTTCTGGTACAAAGGATTTCAGTCTATTATAAACATTCAAATCAAACCACTCGTGAAAAGAGAACTGTTATAATTACCATGTAAATCATTACTGTGTCAGGGTGAAAAGAAAATGAAATGAATTTGGCAAAAAGGATCGTGAGGTACTAAAATTAAGGCCAATTGCTTATTTGCTTTTCTCTGGAATTATATTATCACCCCAGGTACATTTATCACTGTCAGTTAATATTCTCTTAATATAAATAATAGTTTAACACAAAACATATCACACATTTTCCCCCAAGCGGTCCACAATACATACATTTCACGCAAAATAATTGTCACTAAAATAAACTTGCACTGTGAATCATGTAAATATGAGTACATGGATAAACAGGCAAACACTCATTATTTGTTATAATAACCAGTAACAATATTAGAAGTGCAAATTAAAATAAATATGAAAATCAAAAAGTGGTGTTTTTAAGTTAAAAAAGTAATAAACACAGGGCGATAAGTTAATTAGGTTTGAATTTTAAATAGTTCCAATAAACAAGATTTAACAAGTATAATGCTATACATTATTTATTGTACTTAATTGTATAAATAATAAAACTAGTGATTTTAATGTCATGTTGATTAAAACAGATTACTCAGACTAGCTGTATGCCAGCAGCATTTTATACATTTACAGACTGACCAACTATTTAATTTCTAGATGAATTATTATGCTTGTTGGCTCTTATAGGAACACTTTTTAATGCATGATTCTCTTAACATGGCTAATCGGGTGCCCTAAAACATTCAAATGGAAACTTTGGCATTTGTATTAAAACTTTGGCTTTTCAAAGGAGCTCCATCAGCACTTGGACTGTTTGCTATCAGTGGTGTGAAAGTATGTGTTATGTACATCTGATGTACTTTTCTCTTTTGTCTTGTGTAATTTTGTGAGCAGCGAATGAGACTCTCTAAACTCCCCTCCTCGTCCCTCTTATTTTTGTATTGTTTCAACTCGTCTTGCACATTTTCTTTTGCTTACTTTATCTCTCTAAACTGTTGCTCTTCTGAAAATGAAACTGTTTAGCTTTTATTTACGCTCTATTATATCACTATCTTTTTTAATTCATCACTGACCTCTGTATACCTAACTAACCAAAATCCCCTCATAGTTTCTGTCAGAAATATTAACTCCTTATCACATCCCCACCTTTAGGGAGGCTGTACAATCTTCAACTTTGTGAACATATGTGGACAAAGCCCAACAAAATGTAATATGACTACTCGGTGCAAACATATGGTTAAATGTGGTAATAATAGTGCAGCAGATTTGTTTGGCAGTGCTTTACAGTGTATTGGGTTTAACTGTTGGCTGTTATATATTTGGCCAGCTTTAATAGCTGCTCTAAAGCTAGCATTGTTTAGGGGTCCCCCAGGACTTGTACATTGGCCCTGAACAGTTTCTGCTCTGGAAAAGCATCTGCTTTGTGCTCAGCTCTGAAGTATCATCATTCAGATCACATATCTAACCATTATACTGATCTTAATAGCTTTAGCCCACGGCCCTCTGATACACAGAGGACAAAACTCACAGAGACACTATCACACAAGCTCAGTTGGTCACTCTCTTACAAAGGACACACACACATACTCTTGACTGTATAAATATGATTACACACAGATGTTCCATAGATAAGACACAGTATAAGATGTTTTTGTGTGTGGATCTTTACATGTGTGACATCACTTTCCGAGGCTTGATGGTCCACAAGAAATTAGTTTTGTGCAAACGGGTGTTTATGATGAACCTTTAGTTGGCCTATTTGTTTTATATGCGTTTTAAAAGGCATGCTGGAGCAACTGCTGTACACAGTGTCACACAGCTAGCAGAGCAGTGCAATATTCAATATGTACTGTACGTATGGAGGCAGACAAACCTATGTGTGCATGCATGCCTTAGGCTTAGACAGTAGCACAGCGACACTTTGATTGAAACACGCCTATGAGACTCGCATCAAACACCAACTCTTTGTCCTTCAGGGTGTTATCACATAGTAACATCTCAGACTCAATATTCCTCTCTGATGCCCTGACACAAGGTAAAGACACCACAAGTAAAGGTATCAATCACTTAAGTTGCTGGTATCTTAATATCTCTTTTTCTTCCATTCCAAGCAGTTATCCGTCTTGTTAATCTGTCAGACAAGAAAAAAGACCGAAACACAGGTTGTCTTGTCAGTCAGACTGCACATTGGTTTGCTAAGTAAACTCCTGAGGTTAGCGTACCTCAGGTCTGGGTAATGCATGGATGCTAGTGGGGCAAATGCAGTCAGTGGATAAAGACCTATTAAACTACCATTAAACCTTTGAACCCTAAGCATTTCGGGACATGTTCGGCTCATGTTACATTTCACAAGGGCCTCTTTTTCTATCTGCAATATTGAAGTTGTGCATCTCCATCACAGCTGGGTGTAGGGAGAACTCAAAGTGTCTTATGTGCAGTATAACACACTTTATTTGACTTAAAATGTAATACATTTAATATTTATATATTCCTAAATGCCTGAAATTGTAACCAATATTGGAAAAGAATGGGGGCTCCACATGCTTTAGAACTACTTTTTTTTTTTTTTTTTACAACGTTTACTTACAACACCACACTTCCTCTCCACTCTGCTCCCTGTTAACAGCTTGCAGTTCAGTCAAAGTTTGCTGATTTTATTTTTTTCATCCCAGTCATTCATTCTCAGCTTTCCAGTTGGGGTGGAAGAGCTCAATTGTTTTTAACAGGAGCTGGTTCGTTCAAAAGTTTAATTTGTGGCGCACATGGCCTGGATGACTTGATGCCACATGCTGGATGGGAACGTAGGAGGAGTCTTTGGTGAAATTATTTCAGGGAAATTTCTTTGTGACTCACACTAGGTTTGATGCTGGCTTGTAGGGTTTGGTGAAGTCCAACATCCTCTGATCTGTTCCTCATACTGTCTGTAAAGGATGGAGGGAGAGTCAGTGTGGGGAGACAGGTTTTAACCCCCACCCTTTGTAGTCACATGCAGTTTGGGTGACACTGAGTCATCCTTGCTTTTCTAAGCTCTCCTCTTTCTTATTAGTATTCTGCATCATACCTGTTCTCACCCCGTCCTGCCAGTGTTAGGAACACTGTACTCTGCGCTGTAGGTCTCCTCAGTCCCCTGCAGGCTTTCTTCTTTAAATCTGGGTCAGCACCCAATTGAGGAGGATAAAAATGTGCCTCAAATACTCTGAGAAAATTGCCATCTACAACTTTGCTTTTTTATTAGAAAACCTAAAGCCTTCCTGTACCCTTGCTATGTTAGGATGAAATACACTGTAGCCTGTATAAATGTCGCTTTTCATGCCAAGGGAGAGAGTTGCACCATTTCTTCAGTCCAGAACTTCTAATGATGCAACTCATGCTGCAGATAACACAATAGTCTGAAAAATATGTTGAAAATACATGTACACAGTCACCATTTACTGTGTATAGGTCAGTACTTTGTTGGTTTTCATCCAGTTCAGGAAATGGAATGTATTTTTAGTATTGCTTGTGGTTTGGTTTCAGTCTTTTATTCCAAACTGAAATGTCTCAACAATTATTTTATGAATTGCAAATACATTTTTTTTGCAGACATTCTCTGACAATTAATTCTAATGATATTGGTGATCACATGACATATGTTCTATTACCACCAAGAGGTTTTACAATTGCGGTTCTGTTTGAAATGTCTCAACAACTATAGGATGGATTGCTAAGACACTTGATAAGGATACATTGTGATAATGTTGGGAATCCCCTGACCTTTCATCCTGTGCCATCAGCAGATCTAAATGGATGACATTCCTATCGACCTAGCTGTACTTTTTGGTTAGATCCAATAAGCATTGTTATTTATTTAAATTAAATATTGACTACCTGTCATTTTCACAGTCCGAAACTCCAATATAATGTCCTTGAAGGTCCAAATCCATTCCAAATACTTTCATTCAACCTTACATCACAGAACTACAGAGACATCTCCACATTTGAGAGGCTCTAACTTGGGGGCGAATGAATGAATGACTGCCAAATATCAGAATATTAAAAAAAAGGGAATGAAAGATTATTAGAATGCTAAAGTTAGCATTTAGCTTAAAGCACTGCTGTCCCTGGCTTAGTACACCCTCACAGGGCAGCTTGCTAAAATAGTAACATCTGGACTGTATTACATGAGAATACACACTCCTGGCACATCCAGTACATTTCACTTCCAACTAAAGCATTAAAGCAACATTTTCCTGAGTAACATCTCTTATGATTAAATATTTAATTTCCGTAAAAAGTAGAAGTGAGTTGCCTCTCGCAAGAAAGATCTTGAGGTAAAATGTGCATTCATACCCATATCTTTATAACCTAGGCCATGATTGAAGGGCTCTGCTTACACTGGGCCTTAGCCAATGTAAATATATGTTTGGCTGTGCCGCCACAGTTCATTGAGCTGAGTGAAATATCTGAAATAACTCAACTAAATCACTATATCACTTTATCAAGCGCAGGGAAGCTTGACATTTAACATGTTGTTACCTGACTTGATTGAAATGCTCTTTCATTTTAAACATAATTGGTTTGTAATACAGTGAAATGTAGGCCAGGGTATATTTTCTTGACAGTCTATAGCAAGAGAATATGCAGAGACGGTTACCCTACACGAATGGGTTTGGCAGCAGAAGCTTTTTGTGTTTGAGTACTAGTCTTATACTCACAGGTAGACGGTTCCACCAGGGATCGCTCCTACAGCCCTTAGAATATCACAGAAGATTTGATGAATCTACTTTTTGACTGACAATCTTTACCCCAATGCTCAGAGGGAACAATCATTCACAAAATGGAGCTTTTCCAGTTAAATAAGCTCAGCTTAATTCTTTGAGAGGCCTCTTACGTTGATTTCATGCCCAATTTTGTTTCGTTAAGCTGTCTCTCTTGGTGAAGGACTTTAACTTTAAAACCAAGCAGCAAATTACCATTACATTCCAACGTTAAATTAATAAAGAATTAAGAACTCACATCACTAGTATTGCTGGTTGAAAACAATTGCCAGTTCAGAAATCTTTGAACCATAAGAATAAGGGGCCATAAAGCTGACGGTGAACTGTTTCTTCATGAACCTATTATCCCAGTCTATTCATGGCACACACACTTGTGTGCGAGGCAAACTCTGTGACCCGCAGAGAGATTCCTCCTATGTAGACTGCTGGTGTGAATACTGGCATAGTGCCTAGAGAAAACATGTTTTATACGGCTGTCATGATAAACATGTTCAGGCAACATGGTGGAGATCTGGAAATTCTCCTAAAGTAATACATCGGAAAAGAAAGGGAAGGCTTTCACAAAAAATAGTAGTGAAAGCCTAAATAGTTCCTCCTCTTTGTTTAGTTGCCGGCCAGAAAGCAAACATTTCTACTATCATTGTCCTTTTCCCATTAAGCGTTATCTAGATCTTTAGTTAAATGTGCACTGATGCAGTTTTAATGACTACACAACTTATCTCAGACTCCCACAGCATGTACTGTACAATAAGCACAGTCACTTGGCTGATTCTTTGAAATGCTTTACTTAGATGTAATTTTGAGATAACAAGCTATATTTCATTTACTTGCTTTCTGAGGGTTTTGTTTAAATATATTTTTGTCCACCATTATTAAAGAGCCCCACCCAAACCAGTCAAAAGATTGCTTACAGGTTAATGATTTATAATACAAATATAATTAAATAACCATGTAGGTAATTTTGTGTATTAAATACTTTATCAACTGTCTGAATATTTATTTGAAATGGTTTGTTCGTTGGTTTGAATACAAAATGTTATACGCGTCTTTTAACCTAATATGCATTATTCACATCGGGTAAGGCAGCTTTTACATGTTGAACATTGACATGTTGAACCTACATGTTGAAATTTGGGTTTGTTTATTTAGTTCATTACAATCAGTTGTTAGCTCACATAGATCTGTTTAGAATAAAACACAAGAAAATAAACAAAATTGGAAGAAACTAATGTTTTTTAGTATTGTTAGTCAGTTATTGACAAAGGAGAAAAATTCAACGACATTTTAAAAAGCTTAGTCGTCCCATCCTTTTTTCGACAGATTATTTATTCTAAATTGTTTAAATAAGCCAGTTAAAAGTCTCCCTTGACCAGAGCAAAGGCCAGTGAGGGACCCTGATGGTGTGTCATGCGGGATAAAAAAGGCAACAGAGGGCTTTTTTGAGGAAGGAAATCATAGTACTTCCAAAATAGATTTGGTTTGCTCGTATGGTTTTGGCCATGACGATCTGGTTCTGCCTGGAGATTAAGAAGGGGGGGGGAAGTTACTGAAGAAGAGAAGGAGTTTTATTAAGATTGTGTGTGCGCGCTTGTGTATTTGTGTTGAATGGGGCTTTTTGTTCCAACGTGACTCACCGTGTTCAAGCCACGGTTGGTGCCTGAAGCGAGAGATATAGGGAGGGTGAAAGGCACAGAAGAAAAAGAGTTGATGTGGTTAAGTCATTAGGAGACTGCTTGTTTGGTTGTCAAGCTCTGGCCTACTTTTTTGATGAATCGATAATCCAAATGCCTGACTGTGAAAGACACACACAGAGTAGGATCTATCTTCTGGTCTGCCTGGCTCCAGATCATTAACTGTTGGCGAACTCCTCCAAAGATTATGTGTGCTACCATGGCTAAAAGTACAGTCGATACATTAGTCAAGCCAGATGGTGCATGTGATTTCTCATTACGTCTTTTACATTTGTCAGCTAAATAGTTGACGTTCAGGAACCTCTTGTCATGGTTCTCTGTAAAAACACAAATGAATTCTTAGTTGATTTTTAGCAAACCACTTTTTCGACTGTTTGTTTACAAATCCTGGAGCTATAATGGATAGCCTCTCTCTGCACTGTAACAACTTTCCTCCACATGTTCCTGCAACAAGTTTAGTAATACCATTGTTACATTTGCAGTAAAAAAAAAAAAAAGATGTAATGACTGCCCAAAGATTCAAGACAGACACCCACAGTATGGTGAGCGGCTCAATCCACATTTAACTTCTTTTGAAAGATAGAACAAATCTAATATTGTTTCTACAACATTTCTACAACATTTCCCATGAGCCCCCGACCATCCTGGGCTAAAAGGCACAGCTCGGAAAAAGTGGTAAGTACATAGACAAGAGAAGGCGTGGTTATTACCTCAGACATGTGTTAAATCAATTGACTAATCAATCACCGAAAATACTTTATTAATCCAAGGGGGGAATTATGTTTAATGACAAAGTAACAGGAGAGAAAGGGAAATATTTTTACACAGTTTAACAATTGGGAAATGACTTTAAAAAAGTATATTTATTAACATAATTTATTTCGGATAACCAAGTTTATGTTAAGTTTGTACTTTTCACCCTCTCAAGTAATACATTTTTAACTTTTGTAAAATCACAGAAAGTCAATGACAGATTGCATTACATTTTAGAAGCTAGTGGAATAACAGCTTACCCCTTCAGGACTTCAGGCTCTCTAAATTCATGTTAAAATGTTATGAATCAAATGCCCACCACCTGTTGCTCGCACACCTCACCAGTATTTTTCGGACACCACTCCTTTGCTCCCCAACACTCAATGTCACCCAAGTGTGAAAGAAACCTCCACTTGAGGCCCACCCATGACTGCCTCTCAGGAGCTCTCCAGGAGGTGGTCACGCACTTGTTATCCCCTTCACCCCTCCACTCTAGCACGGTTTACCATGGATGTTTCAAAACCATCTGACCTGGTTGTGCTAACAGGGGGCTATTTTGGGAGAGGGATGGCAAAACCGTCTGCTACTTGCAACGGCCATGAGGAAAAAAAAGGATTGCAAAGAGGGTGTGTGTGTGTGTGTGTGTGTGTGTGTGTGTGTGTGTGTGTGTGTGTGTGTGTGTGTGTGTGTGTGTGTGTGTGTGTGTGTGTGTGTGTGTGTGTGTGTGTGTGGTGTGTGTGTGTGTGTGTGTGTGTGTGTGTGTGTGTGTGTGTGTGTGTGTGTGTGTGTGTGTGTGTGTGTGTGTGTGTGTGTGTGTGTGTGTGTGTGTGTGTGTGTGTGTGTGTGTGTGTGTGTGTGTGTGTGTGTGTGTGTGTGTGTGTGTGTGTGTCCATACCAGTGACCATGTTGGGGTCATATGTCGCTGTAGGCCATAGGGAGTGCTGTTGAAATTGGAGATTTCGTACTCTTGCAAAACCCAGACAGACGCTTAAATTTATTCTCTGGCAACTGCTTGTTGTCATTTCAGCCTTTCACCCATATCATTATTAACATCTTGTTCTTATAGAGGCGAAAATAGGGAGTTCTGCTTACTGTGCATCAAACTATGCTCACTTTATGTGGGAAGTCGGTATGATTTGCACAAACTTGCACATCCAGTTTTCACAAGATATCCCTACAGCTTATGAACATTTTTAAATGAATGTATCCCATCAGCTCAGGGCAGTTGGCAAACAAGCCACCTACCGCTTTTAACAGAATATTGAATTATACATAGGCCCGTGAGGAAAGGGCCTGATCAACAGGTTTGGCAATGGAACATGCCAGCGAGTGAGCTTGGCATCTCTCTCTATTTGCATCTGAAACATCATCTCCCTCTGCGGGACTTGACTAATGCAAGCAAGGAATTGTGTGATGGTCAAAGGCATGAGTCATCATGCTCCATGCTTTTAAGGTAACTTTGCACGTATAAAAGTTGTAGGATTGCTCTAGTTCTAATATTGGTTAAAAAGTGAACAAATACTTTAAGAAGGATCATATTCCACTCCTGCATTAGCTCATCCTTCATTTTTACTTACACTTTACAGGCATTTTGTACAACGGAGTATTAGGGCCACACTTAGAAGAAAAACAACAGAGAGATTTCGAGAATAAAGTCGTAATAATACGAGAATAAAGTCATAGTTACGAGAATAAAGTCGTAACATTACGAGAATAAAGTCGTAATATTACGAGAATAAAGTCGTAATGTTACGAGAATAAAGTCGTAATGTTACGAGAATAAAGTAATAATTACGAGATTAAAGTCGTAGTTTCATAAGTGACTTGAGAAGCGGACTTGGAGGAGATTGTCTCCTTTCTGCAGGAGGAAATTGCTGGTTCTGGCCGACTACATTATATTACATTGCATTTAGCTGACGCTTTTATCTAAAGCGACAATAAGTGCGTTCGACCAACAAGATACAAACTTGAAGAAAACAGAATCATATAAGTACATCAGGTTTCATAAAGCCAAAAAATGTCAAGTGCTACTCAACTGGCTTTAGATAAGCCAGTCCTTTATTAGTATATAAGTGCTTTGTTAGCAATTCTTTGTTAGTAATTCTATCGCTTGAAGTGAAGTCGAAAGAGAGTTTTCAGTCTGTGCCGGAAGATGTGTAAGCTTTCTGCTGTCCTGATTTCAATGGGGAGCTCATTCCGATTCCACTACAAGTCTATCGTTCGACTCCTTCTGGATCCAAAGCCTTGATTACAAGCATACTTGGCAACCCTCCCGATTTTCGCGGGAGACTCCCGATTTCATTGCCCCCTCCCGGTTTCCTCCCGGAGTCATATTTCTCCCGCATTTCTGACAAAATCAGATTTACTCAGGACTGTTTCCACTCAGACTTTAATACAGCTACACCATTGTTTGGTTTCCATGGTAGCGCGTCTCTTTAGTAGCGCGCGCAACTGAAAGTCTGAGAGGGTGAGCCGATAGTCACAGAAAACAGAACAAGAATCGACAATGCTACCCTCTGCTCACTTCTTTCCAGCCCACACATATGCTCCATTAAGGATGGTGCTACAGGCCGCAAGGCAGTGCAACTACACAGTACTTACAACTACACTAAGCATGTTAATGTTAATCTAATACAGCTCCGGCGATCCACTAGCACCCCCCCCCCACTCCCCCGCGGTGGTTTTGAAATGCTCCCGATTTCTGAGGTCTCAGGGTTGGAAAGTATGATTACAAGTCTCATCGTTCTCAACAACAAACCCCCTTTGAACAGCTCGTAGATGTAACCAACGATAGCCTTGTAGTCGGCCAGAACCAGCCATTTCCTCCTGCAGAAAGGAGACAATCTCCTCCACGTCCGTTTGGTTCTTTCTTCTAAATAATTAGACATAGTTTCTTGCACAACCTTTTCAAAGTTCTAATACTTATGATAATCTGATGCTGATGTGCCAAAAGATTAAGTATTTAGTTATTTGAGAAACCTAAATAAAGTACTGCTTCACAAGATGCTCCACATTCCTCATTTTATTGCAGGACGCTCCTGTTGTCTCCTTCTCAAGTCACTTATGAAACTACGGGTAATTATTACTTTATTCTCGTAACATTACGACTTTATTCTCGTAATATTACGACTTTATTCTCGTAACTATGACTTTATTCTCGTATTATTACGACTTTATTCTCGAAATCTCTCTGTTTTTTTTCTTCTAAGTGTGGCCCTAATACTCCGTCGTCATTTTGTAACCATTGTGACTTGTCATATGATTTTCATCCTACTCTAAGGTGGAGACATATTACAATAAAGACTGACTCACACACACACACACACACACACACACACACACACACACACACACACACACACACACACACACACACACACACACACACACACACACACACACACACACACACACACACACACACACACACACACACTCACTAGGGACCGGTCTTTAGAGTGAGTGGGCCAGTTCCTCTATTTCTCCTTATGTGTCCCTCGTGCTGGAGGTGCGGAGCTGCCAGCATTGTTCACTAGCTACACTGGACGCTAACAGCTGTGTGCATTTACCGATTATAAACACACAAGTCACTGCAGACATTTCAGGCTTGTAACAACATTTCGTTATTGTTACCAGCAGGTTGTTTGAATATAGAATGTGAGGAGCTGCATGTAATGTGTGTAGGTGTGAGTTCATCTGGGTTCTTGCCTTTGCTGTTTTATCTGTGTGTGTCTGTTCAGTGTCTGGCAGAAACGCAGCACGGATAAGGCGTGTCTGCATGTCTGAAAATCCTCCTCTGGTCCCGCTGGACTGTGTTAGCAGTTCCTCCGAAGCAGGGTGTGGATCGCGAGGCCGTATGAACTCCTGATGCTGCTCCGGGGTCAGGCTCATGAGCATTATGGGTAGGCCTTGAGATGCAGCTCCAGGGTTGGGCTTGTATGCTTTATGAATGGGCCACATGATGCAGGTCTTTGAGTGTAGAGCATTACTTCCCTCCCACAGTTATACTGCTTTTTTCACTTTTTTGGTAGGACCTCAAGTTGTTTTTTAATATTGTATAACAAGGATGACTGGCAGGAAATAGATATTGTTTTCTTTTAATTTATTAGTGTGTGCTTTTCCACAGTTCATGAGGTTTCAGAGGGTTAAATCATAATTAAGTAAGGATATTTAAATAAGACACTACTTTCTGTCACAGCAATAAGATCCTGCATATCAGCTGTCTATCATTATTTAAACTAGGCTGACATTTACAATATTACACTTTGAATTGTTCAGAGCCGTTAATAATGTGGTGGAGAGATTTGAAGGAACTCAGTGGGTTTGCCACAGATCATTCGGATATTTAGGTCATCACATACCAGATAAGGTACTTGAAGCTTCGGCGATTGAAACCTGTCTGTTACAAACCAGTTTAAAGTTGCTGCACTTCTGGCTGTCATCAAGGCTTTCGGCCCTTAAATCTATCTGTTGTTTTGTCTGTCTGACCTTTGTTTTGTTTTGTTTGTGCTTGCCCTATTCCTGTGAAGCGACCTTGGGTCCCTTGAAAGGCGCTATAGAAATCCCAGCTATTATTATTATTATTATTCTGTTGTTCTTTTAGTAAAAGTGGTTTGCTAGGTAACAGCAGCATGTAACATACCATAGAAACGGCAAAACAATGACCTAGCTTATCAAACATTTGAGAGAGAGAGAAGTGTGTTTTTATGTGCATGGAATGTCTGAGTCATTGTGTGTGTGTGTGTGTGTGTGTGTGTGTGTGTGTGTGTGTGTGTGTGTGTGTGTGTGTGTGTGTGTGTGTGTGTGTGTGTGTGTGTGTGTGTGTGTGTGTGTGTGTGTGTGTGTGTGTGTGTGTGTGTGTGTGTGTGTGTGTGTGTGTGTGTGTGTGTGTGTGAAAGAGCTTAATAAGGTTAGTATGGCCATTAGATCATTTTAACACTTTTATTCTCCACACTGAGTTCGGAGCTGTACCTTTTGCTGTCACTTTGCATAGAGAATGGAGGCACAACTACTTTTTTAACATACCAGTTGAAGTCTGAACGTGTTTCTCTGTTCAAAAACTGGTTAAGCTCTCTAATTCTACCTCAAGTTTGTGTGTGTATGTGTAATACTTGTAACAATCATTGAGTTATTCATTGTTTAATTCCTTATTTGCAACCATGTTCTGAATTCTGAAACAATTTTGTGATAAATTATTTGTAACGGGAAACCTAACGCTGTGACCCGTTCTAAAGCAAATTGATCAATCTTACAGTACTGTTGCCATAATGTCATTATTCGCAGAAGGGGATAGGCATCAGAGCAGTTATCAACATGTTAAGAAACTATGTATATACAAGTACCGTTTAGACAAATGAGCGTGTCATAAATTCTATCAGGTGTGGGGAATATTTAAAAGATAAGTCTGATGATTTACTTGTTTTTTTATTGTCAATGAATCTATTATACTATATATTCATACTATCAAGTAGCCTATTGTCTGTGTGGCAAAAACACGTGTGAATAAACACATCAAAGTAGTCCCCAACAAAAAACAAGTTATGTTTGCCTAAAACTACAGTACTTAGCTGGAATGTATACATCTAGCTATACAGACGTTTAATACAATATATTTGAGACATTTGTTACATCTAGCATGAAAAGTTATAACATACAGTAATTTATTTTCCACACAAAAACGACAACACAGTTAATATTGTTTTCAACAGAATATTTATTTTAATATGTTATACATTATTCAAGAATAAAACATTTCACAAACCTTTTTTAATCCAATTATTAATTGAACACTATGTTCTCCTCACAGTCTTCAAGGTAGTTATCGCTTGAAGGGACAGCCGTCTATTTTTGCATCTGTCTTACATCCCTCAATTCGTCTTTCAATCTTAACAATTAGCCACGGTCACATACAGTATGCCTGCGGTTCAAAGCCTTGTCACTTGATTTTCATGCCGCCCTCAGGACTGCAGTGAACAATCCTTCCTTTTCATATCTTGTCTGTGGATGAACCCAGTAAACTTGGGTTAGTGAACACTACTCTAATTTAAAGTCCTGAGTGGCCTGCGGCCCGCTGCCTGGGGACACTGCCTCTCAATGACGCTACCTTGTGATGTGACAGCAGGCTTTTACACACACACACACACACACACACACACACACACACACACACACACACACATATATTAGGGCTGTCATTCGATTAAAATATTTAATCGCGATTAATCGCATGATTGTCCATAGTTAATCGCAATTAATCGCACATTAATCGCACATTTTGTATCTGTTCTTAATGTACCTTAGAGGAATATTTTTCAAGTTTTATATGCTCGAACCGGAGCTGCCTGGATGCTGCAATCATGTTACGCGCACTATCCGTGCTGAGTGTGTTGACTTTTCGTACAATGTCCCACTGTCTGGCTTCCTGCATAAAGTCAAGTGCTCGGCGCTTGTCGGCGAAATGTCGCTCCTCTGTTTTCATTTAAACAGCTCCTTATATCCGTTAGCGCAGCTAGCTAGCACCAGATGCTAACAACAACAATACACCTAAGGTCTCTCGCTCGCTCGGGCCACACATACACACACCCTCCCGGTCCTCCCGATGGCCAGTCGGTGCCTGCCGGTGAGCGTTGAAGTGTGGTCTGCCGCAAGCTGGCGGCAGGAGCGGGGCTGTCAGCATCAGCTTGTAGATGGTATTTTAAACTCGATGCGCTCTGAAACTACGGGGCGGCCGAGGAAAAAAATACACATGCGTTACTTGCGTTAAAATAATTAGTGGCGTTAATTTTTTTTGCGTTAGCGCGTAATTAACGCGTTAACTTGACAGCCCTAATATATATATATATATATATATATATATATATTTCTGATTAAATTGATTACACCCTTTTACACTTCACCAGCTACTAACTAAATCAAATAGGGAACATTCGGAGAAAATGTTCAGTAGTAAACTTTAACAAACCTCATCTCCTACTTTTCTCCCGCTTGCCTCCATTTTACAGATTTTTGGAAAGATACCTCGTCCTGGTGGTGAAACAATTTGTTTTATTAGCTGTCTCAACACCTTCTGAAGCATTTTAACTACCTGAATATGAAACCTTCCATGCAACATAAAAATATATGGTATAAGCCCTATCAGGCTCCAAAGCTGTGAGTGAAAACATCACCATTCATTGAGACTTCTTGGAATATTAACATTTAGCTCTGCATGCCTATCAATAAAATACAAACCAACCATTAAGAGAATCTCATCGAGAGACATTAGGCCCTCTAGGTAAGCACTTTATAAGACACGAGAACAACAGGCAAAGGCCTCATTCTTGCGAAACACTGTTTAAAAGAAGTCTTTAGCACTTCCTTCCCCCCGGGTTAATGGTGCTCTCCTAAGGCTAAGCAGATGATTATTGACAACGTGCCGCCAACATTTTATGGTCTTTGAACCACGAGACATGGCGTGGCGAACAGGATAGAGACCTCATGACTGCCGTCAGAGAGGGAGGGCGGGGAGGCTCAGTCTCCCCATCAGCTCTCTCTGTGGGACGCTTTTGTCCGATAAGAGGTCACGCACCACACCTGATTGAAGTCATGTGCTCCTCATTGCATGATGAGTAACACAAGACAACAGGGATGTGTTCTGCTCTGTGTGTACATTTGTTTGTGTTGAGGAGAGCATCAACATCTCTGGCTGGGTACATTTTGTGCTCATCCTCATCTGAAAAAGAGCTTGTTTGTTGTTTAAGTTCATATCATTCCTCTTTCTTGCTTCTGTCTGCGTTTCACATGTGTGTCCAAGTTTGTGTTTCTTTGATACATATCCAAAGTATGTGCGAGGTTGGAGGAGAAGTGCTGTGTGTCAGTGAGTGGGGGCGAAGGGTCTGGGTCAATGCTTTTGAGTACTTTAAGACCTTAACTTTGCTCCGGAGGACTCTTACTCCACACCCACGCCTCGTTCTATTAAACTCTGGACGACATCAACATTCCTGAGATTAATGTAGAGACAAACTCTAAAGCTACCCATGCACACACACCATATATTACTGCTGTGGGATACATCATATGACCTGCCAAAAGACAGCCCAAATGAGAGTGAAATATGTCCAGATACAGCTTTGATGTATCTGGACATGATGTATATCACTTTGAATGATCCTTATGTTTGCCTACATTACCAACAATGCAATTTTAGTTACGTTAAATGTTATGCTAGTAGCGACTTTTGTACACTAGCCTCCAGCAGAGATTGGTAGTGGGTTTAGAGATAAGATGATTCAACTCTTAACTCAAGACCTACAGATTGTTTAACTCTAACTTAAAGGGTCTTCAGCCCCAACTGATGCTGACTCAAATAAGATCACTTAAGCCAATAAATACAAATTTGCTCGATTCCCTCTGGAGCCACTTCAAGCTCTAAATAACTTTTCTCACATGTGCAGTAGTCCTCCCCAACCAGTGGACAATCTATGAAGTTCTCCTTTAGCAAACAGTTTTTTATTGCCCACACTTAAACACCTTAATCATGTAGTTAATTCACCATGACTACAAATTGACCCTTGCCTCAAACAGTTGCATAATTAAACTGTGCATTCAATGCGCCACAGGTGCCACATGTGGATGTTGGCTAAATGATTTGGTTGAAAAACGTTCTCTGTTCCACTTCATTTACTAAGAAAAACATGAAGTCACATTGTTGGTATTGTTCACAGACCCAACCATGTGCCTTTGGGGAGATTTGTTAGCACATGATTCGGTGAAGCGTGGTCATTTCCTCATTTGATTGATGATCTTGTCATAGTTTCCTTAAGTCATATTTATAACGCACAATACAATTCATTCTTCTTAGTAAATGTGGTGGTCAGGTGCAAACACAGGCGGTATCAATGCTTTTACCTCATAGGTTATGTGAGCTAACAAGTACCGCCCTCAATGTTCTGTCACTAGTTCATCCTTCAACATTAAATTAATTTGCAAGGGCATGATACCATGGACTTTTTTAACCTGTAAGAAACAATATACACAGTTAACTGTCGTACAATATAAACATGGAAACAACCATAGTTGAGTTTACAGGGACAATTGGATTTCCTAATTAGGAACAGACAATGCAATGACTTACATGTGGAAAGATAGATAGATAGGCTCCAAACCAGGAGCTTGTAGGATTGGTACCTCTCTCTAAAAGAATGCTACTTGCTTCATCTCCTAATCTTGAGACGCTATGTGAGTGATCGTGTCAAAGCCATAATGGAAAAAGATTAAAATCTTCACAATGTTCGCCTCTACACGGTATATAAACCATCACATATTGATGCTGTGACTCACTTACTCACGGACACACACCTTCTTCTAAGCCCTTGATCACATACATGCTCATTTATCCCTTCATGTTTACCCAGACAGATCAATCCAGCTGATCCAGCAGCTGCCGGACTTTGACCTTAAACTTACCCTGACAGATAGCGCTCCTGTAGGACACTTCCTGTCATGTGTGCAAGCATGGTGCGCATTAGCATGTTCTGTATCTATAACTGTGCATGCACTCAGTGGTCCAACGGGGCTACACTCACTGTTAGTGGGTTATGTTAGATTATGTGGTTGTACTTGCATGTGTGTGCATACATTTATCCGCACACTAACATCCAGTATTTCTGTCCATGTGGGTATCCTGGTCTACTCATATGCTTCAAATTGTATTCCACGTAAGCGTCTGCTTGCATGCATAGTGTGCATGTTTAAACTATGTGTGTTTCAGGATGAGCATGTGTGCATCAGGAGCATGGGTTTTAACTCACTCTGACTGTGAGCCGCGGCCCCCGGCAGGGAGAGCTGCGGCTCTGGCAGGTCTCAGCAGGGCTTTGAAGCTCAGCTCGGTTCCGCTGGTGGTTACAGGCCCGAGTCCATGTCACACTGAAGAGGTTTTCTAGAGAACTCGTACTGGGAGGCCTCCAGAGTGAAAACAGTACAATGTCATCATGTCTTATTGTTGGCAGCCATGTGAGCTCCACAATAGGTTCGGAGCCACCGAGCGGAAAAGAAGCACGGACATTTATGCCAGCTGAACTGTACAGCGTTTGCCATTTTCCCATGATGAATGGTAGCAGGAGCGCTGTTACTGTCAGGCCTGCCAAAGGCTGCCTTTAAGAATAAGGATCAGTGCGGCACCTTGTAAATCTTTAATCAAACTTTTCACTGGCCCTTTAATGGTTTCCTTGCAGCAAAACCTCCAATTTTCCAAAAGCGAAAGCAGGCTATTGAAGGAAACAAACACCAACTTGTTTTGTTTGACTATGAATTAGATTAAAAAAAAAATATATTGAATCTATTTTATTTCAGAGATTGATGTGTTCTTACCACGCTGTCTAAAAGCAAAGGTTAACAGCTTACATAGATGTAATCAAGCAACTACATACATTTTAACATAGAATTTAAGCTAGCGATATATTGTAAAGCTGGGGTAGGCAAGCTTTTTACTCGCCAACAATTACTGGGACCAGTGACTTCACAGTATGTAGCACATTTTACTTAAAACTGAGATTCATTTTCAAGCCAATCAAGCCTTATTCCCAAAATAACTATTTGCTATACCCCACTTCCCATGTTTGTTTTGTCTTGACTTGTTTTCTATTTAATACAAGTACCTGCATTGATCAATCCTGTGTTCACACCTAAGCAACAGCTGCACCTGTTTTTCTCTTAAATGAAGTAGAACTGAATAGACTTGTTGTTACAACTCATTATCTGGCTGCCACTTGACCTGCATATAAATCATATAGCTGTTCCCTACACCCCCTGATTTTAGTGAAGTAATACATTTAGATGTTAGTATATTTTTGTGGGCGCAATGTTAATGTTTCCTAATCATTTTTTATATCCAACTAATACCATGTTGATCTAACGATGAAGATGCCCGTGAAACACAGCAAAGCTGCTGCTGTCTCTACGGATGGCTAAGCAGCACGTGTCAGGAACAGCATACGGAGGGAAGGGAAGACGAGAAGGAGTGAACTAAAAAAAGACATGTGGATATGCAAAGTGAGCGGGGAGAAAAGGCTGTAAGAAGAAAATACAAAGAGAGGGTCGTGGGATGGGATGATTAGAAATGGGGTGCAGAGGAGGGGAGTGTAGTGGGCGAAAGAGGCTACGGCTTGGAGTTTGACCCAGATTTTAAATATGGTCTCTGACAACTGGTTCTGACCATGCCGCTGTGTGGTCTTCTTTTCTTTCCATTCGTTACGGATGCATAACGACCACACGCCTCTCCTCTCGGCACTCTGTGCAGTCACTCGACGAGTCAGAGCACGTTCACTTAATGCAACATTAAAACGACGACAACTCGGGGTCAAAGCGTCACCGGGTTCTCTTAAGGGGCTTTTGAAAACCCACATTGTGCGTTTCAGTACACGCATGTGCTCATCAAACACGGATCACACCTCGGGCTCTGAGAAAGGGCTCGAAATCAATCATATTATACAGTGCGTAGCTGCTTTAAAACCGATTTAGCTTTTATTCAAGTGTTACATTTTTTTATATACAGGCAGAAAAGATCGGCTGTGAAGGAGACAGGACATTTCTCTATGTACCAGCAGGAGAACACTGGGTGCAAGCTGAAGTCTTTGGCAGAGGTTGTTGGCAGTCCTCTTTTGCTTTTGCTGGTTTGTTGGCACTGCAGACGCCTGTTTGGTTATTTTACAGCCAAGCAGGAGCTATAACTAAGCCAATTCCTTTACAAGAAGAAATCAAGATTTTTGGGAGTTTGGCAGGGTTAATGGGATTCATTTTTTAATAGCCAGTATTAATAAATCAATATCAAAGAAACACTGTATAACTATAGCTTGTAGTGAAGCTGAAATGTTTACTATTCTGCAACTCGAAAAGGAGGACGGACATGTCTTTACTTTTGAGAGGTATTCTAGTCTCTTTAGCATGGCTAAGTGTCGGTGTATGTTTCTTGAATTTATAACCCGCCTGCCTGGATAAACATGAACACACACACACACACACACACACACACACACACACACACACACACACACACACACACACACACACACACACTAACGCCTCCTGTACTGTGTGTTAAGATTGTTGGGAGTTAAGTGACACTGACAGATGCTGAGAATGCTTGGACCTAAATTAAGCCCACTGCTTCATCAAAAACATCCTGCCTTCCTGCTTGGGCCGAGCCTACGTTGACTTTTCGTGGGGCACCCAGGTAAATTGGTGAGAGACTATCTTAATGAATTGTGCTATCAAATTCTCTCTCACTAATAGTGTATCAAATGTAAAATGTGACTTTATATTAATGCCTTTATTTACAGTTACACCTTTGTTAGCTAAAGTAGTGCAGAAAAGCTGGAAGAGCTGGCTTATTTTCACGATTTATTTAAATGATCACAGACGGCTGATTATAGATATTACTGTGATTTAGTTGCAATAACGGTCAGGTTTAAACAATGTGTTGTTTTCTACTCATTTTAAACAGTGCTATATCTACTTCTGTTGCCTTCAATTGCAGAATGTACTCGAGGAAGTATGGCACCTCATAAGCAGATTATTCAAACACAGGTATTGGGCTATTTATTCACCTGCACACACTTCTACATGCACGCATATGACAGATGTAAAAAAAAAAAAAAAGCGAGAAAAGGAGTGAAACAAAGTCAGGTTGCCATATAATTGTATGAAGTCATTGCATGATCTTTTTAATGACACATAATCTAATTCAAATTTGCAGCAAAAAGGTTTTATACAAAAAGCTCATGTTTGAGTTGAATTACATCGACTGTGCAATTAGATCAACCAGAACATGAACAACTTCTTCCTGGTCATAAGTGCTCTTTTGACTCACAAGTACACTTTGATTTAACACTTACATGCATTTACGTAAGTACAGCAAGTTATAAGCATGACCTTTACTTTAAAAGAAGCATTGTTCCACTGAGTGGCTATTTTTAAACTTCAAGGTACATGTTTGAGTATTTCTTTCCATAAGCTCACTGAAATACGTATTTATCCGCATGTTCACACAATAACAGTATGACCCATGCAGTAACGGAGAGCAAACCAAATTGGGTGGGAGGCGAGGAGGAGAGGAGGGAGGAGGAGAGGAGGAGAGGAGGAGAGGAGGGAGGAGGAGAGGAGGAGAGGAGGGAGGAGGAGGGAGGAGGAGGAGAGCTCTGCACCACCCTGCTCCAGCTCCACTTCCACTAGTGACCCCATGGCTGTAAATCTGAGCGAAGACCATTCCCTTCACCTCTTTGTTTCTTTTATTCTCCCTTTTTCTTCCCGGCACTTTACATAATCACTAACACAAAGCTACTGTCAATTTTAAATGGATTCATTATATAACCTTTTGGCAAGTCATAGACAGATGCTAATCTGTTCGGCAGGTTCAGAAGGTGAAATTTCAATGTCTGGTTGAAGATGTTTTTTTAAGGAAAGCATGACATTAAATATGTGATCTGGCTGACACAATAACAAATGTCCCTGTCTCTTTGCTTTACCAGACATCGCAATCACACTGCCGTCTTGACATACAGATTGATTAAACAATTCATTAAGTCATTTTCTCTTGCTCATTAGGCTTGTGTGTGTCCTTACACCCACTCCAAATCTTTCTTTGTTACAGCTACCAGTAAGAAAGAAAGAGAGAAGAGGTGGGAATAGAGAGGAATCAACTTCCAGGAAAACTAAACTGTAACCGCTTAATTATCTTGATGCCTGCAACACAACATATCCCTGTCAGAGCCAGGCAGATCCCACAAATGACACAACATTAAACGTGGTGGTTACCAGCTTAAGAGGGTACACTATGGAGTTCTTTATACAACCCCCACTTGCTTTAACAACCAGGATTGGATCAGGTTGAAATGACTCCTAAACTGAAACTAAAGATGATGGTATCTGCAGCAGTGTCAAAGTGTCTTGCCAAATTCAACCAAATCGTCCTCGTAGTGTAACATATTATTAATGAAATACTGTTGGTTTTTGGACTTGCTTTCGGAATACAGAACTGCTTTAAAAGTGGCCAAAATGTTCATGAGTTGCCTTACTGTTAAGTGATTTAGTTGTTCTGGGCATTAGGCTCTACCTGTCTGAATGAAGTATATCCGTGCAGTCTCAGGACACTGCTTGAGTCACAGGCCTGTCGCTGGTGGGATGGATTGAGTATCATTATGTTCTATTAAGCCAGAGATCCATGTCCAACAACCATTATTTATTCTGACAACTGTGATCTTAGATCATAATGCTCCGACTTTGGGAAACAGCGGTAACACTGGAAAGTTGCCTGCTGCTATTCATGGTAATGCTCCTATTTTGCAAACAAAGAACGTGCCCAAAGCAACATCTCACCTCTTTCTAATTGCTAATTACTGACGGCTACAAGTTAAACTCTGCCAGGCTGAGGGCAACACCTTAGCAGACAATTAAAAACAATACATGGAAAGATCAACATGTTTTAATAATTAATATCATATCTCCCTTGCTTTATTGGGACCCACCAAGATTTGTTTGAGGTTCTTGCAGCTAGAAATGTGTCAATCTGTGACTGCGTTTCTGAAAACATGTTTGCTTTTCATGACCTTTTTTGTAGTTAATGATTCAAAATTGTAAAAAAAAAAAAGGTTAACAATAGAGCAGGAATGAAAACACTGGTTAAACATAGTGCTAAGTTCCAGTAAACTTATAAGATATGCAGATGTTGCAGCTGGTGCCTCTTTTATACTTTGATCTCAAACTATAGTATCAGTCCTATAAAAGCCAAACCCGACAATTGCAGGACGTTATGAATAAAATGAGTTTTGGGTGCGGACGTAGCATCTGGGACAACTTGCTGTGTCCCAAAACAAATTGACATTTACGTCAGAATTGTTTGCCTTATCTCTGCTAGTTTGACTGCTTCTACAACATGTTCACTAGTAGCATGTACAAATAAAGTGCCAACATTAAATCCGATATAATGATCATATAACGTCCCTGCACGCCAACTCCCAACCAGCTGCATTAATCAAGTGGTTAGTTTCAGGTGTAACGTTACAAATGGCTTGCTTAGATTTCACGTTGTAGAGCTTGTTGAGGTACATGCACAGTCTGAAAATAAGCACTGCTTGAGAAGCCACTTTCAGAGGACTGAATATCCTCTGGGAGTTGACCGTTTTATAATCAAGTGTGTACGGTTTGCACTCTTTATTGGATCAGTGTCATGAAAAAAGACCCTGTCAAATCTTTTTGCATGCAGACTTTGTTAGCTTTGCACACTGTATTAGAGCAGGTTAAATGGTGGGTTAAGAGGGGATGATGGAGGGAAAGAAACACATTTAGTTGAATTCATCCTCTAAACTCCACCATGTTCCTTCATAACAAGTTGATTTATGACTAGCTGTTGCTGAGGCTCTGTTTTTATTTATGTCAGCCTCTACAGTATATCTTACTTTGATGTTGCCTTGATGTGTATTCATCTTCCCCTTAATTATAAAGCAAGAGGATATTTGACAATTACGCACAGAGGCAGATTGAAATGTCACCAGCAGAGAGCCAACTGAGAGACTGAGATATCAGACTGTAATGCAGGTGGGGAATATCTGATCCACACGCCTTGGCACAACTCACAGTGTTAGTAGTTCCACTCAAACAACGTCTACATGTGTTATTTAGTGAGCTTAAGAGGTGCTGGCTAGTTGTCTTTATGCTAAGCTACGCTGACAGGCTTCTTGCTTTTTATTTACTATATATAGACATAAAAGCATTGAGGTATAAAGAGAACTGGAGGGACCCGTTTATTAAATGTTACTCAGCAGCGCATTAATCCAGACTGCAGTGATAAATTACCTGGATTATCTAGTCATTTCTGCATCTATTGGCCCATTGAGCAAGCACACCTACTTACTCACGCTGTGAGATAGTTAATTGGCATATATCATAACATCTCATATTAACAATAACAATAGAAAAGCATTTATAGAAAATAAGTCAATGTCAAAAGTGGTGAAAGACATGACAAGGGGTATTTGTCTCCAGTAATGAACATCTTTTGTATATACTGTTCCTGCATATTGCCATACTCTATGACAATGTTTACATTCCTAAACCCACACTGCCCAAAATAAGCCACCCTGTGCAAGTACATGAGTGAAGACAAAAAAAGACAAGAATAATTTACAAGAGGGATATGGAAGACAAAACAGTTAACCCAAATCTGAGTTATTAAAAGTCTAAATATTTGGGATGCAGATGTCAAAAGATATTTCCAAAATATTAGTTTGGGAGTCAGATAGGTATTTCTGCCCAAGTATGAGAGTTCAGTGATGTGCCTTTTTAAGTTCCAAGAATGCACATTACTGAGCTTGAGATTGCCGTGGCCAGCCCGTCACATTGTGGTAACGATCACTCTGATGCGAACATAAAAAAGCTTTTCATTCAACACTAAGCCAGACATACTCCCCACACACACAAACACACACACAAACACACACATAGAGGCAATGTATTCTTGTCCACATCAGTTGCAAAGGTTACAGTTAGAAAAGCAAAGCAGATGCTGATATTTTTCAGCTGCACATGTGCGCTGCAGATAATACTTGCATACAACGCTAGAACAGTGGTTCCAAATCTGGGGGGCCCGTGGTTATAAAGGTCTTTATCCCCATGAAATCTGTAATCACGCCGGGTTTTCTTTTTTGCACAATACAAATGCATGCTGACATGTCAGTTTTAAGGCCTCCTCCCTAAAAGTGACTTATTCCTCCCTATTCAAGATGTCACACTCTAAAGTTGCAGTTATGCATTAATTACAATGTTTCTAATAAATCCTATAAGAGTCTTCAAGCAAATGTATCTAAAGAGGGGGACTTTGGGACCACTGCTCTAGGGGTATCACAAGTATAATAACCCATGCACACTTACACACAATCTCCCTTTCTCCTTAAAACCAACTATGATCATGCTGTCCCGTGACTAATCATTTTGCGAAGACAAAGAAACCAGCAACTGATGTTTTCCAAGGCAGCTTGAATAACTTCCATTGACAGCTTTCGATGGAAGCAGAAAATCTCTTTTCTGTATTGGAGCATGTTTTTTGGGAAGATGGGTTTTCCCTTTTTTGTAATATCCTCAAAGCCAAGCTTGGCACAGAGGCCCTCTGGACGGGAGGATGTTGGCTCGAGCCAGACAATGAGCCACCGCAGGGAGGAGAAAAGATCAGAGCAACCATGTGGCTCTGTCATGCCCCTGATTTACTAAAAATGTGTTTACTTCACTCAATTGTTAGCCAGACATGTTACATACTTTAGAAGTTTGGTGAAATTGTCAGCTTGTATTGGCTGCTGTCTATTTTTTGGAGAAAAAACGAACTGGTAAAGGCCTACCACAGCTCGTCATTAGCTCTCTTAGCTCAGAAGTTGTGAAGGAGGAAGGTGCGGGGAAGTAAAATGGCTACCTTTCCATTCTGACTACTGAGGAGGATGAACAGATAAGACACTTACCGCCGCAGGTTTATTTGGTGAGTTTTGGTAGTGGAACCACTTCTTTGGCAAAGGATCTTAGTGCCAAAATAAACGCCCACTTCTCCTCACTCCTTATACACATACACAAACGTGAACACACTCGCTGACTCCACACAATGGCATGACTGTTTTTCACAGTTTCAAAAACACATTTGCCAATCGCCCTGCGGAGCTCATTGTTACTTTATATCGGGGCACACAAACGACAAACCATGTTCAGCCTCCAACAAATGTAGCAATGCAAAGAGATAGTGCCAATGAGGTCTGCCAACACGCATCGTTGACCCCAAACAGCCAGAAAACAACTGGAAACGGACTGTGTGCCCCTCTCTGTGGTTAGGAGAGGAGAGAAGGAATGACTTTTCAAAATAGTTGTGGATGAACTCAAGCTCAGGCAGGGAAAAACCTATAAACAATTTCTCCTCATACTATCGCTCTAATACTTTCACATCAACACTCTGCTTACGTAGAGTATATGCAAACAGTATCACAAAGACAAACAGTGGAAGAAAAAGCCCTGCTGCCGTCTTACTGAATGCATGCCGGCGCAGAAAAAGTTAAATACATGCAAGCAATTACATTTTCCATATGAAAAGCAAACAGTGAGTATAGGAGAGGTTGAGAGGCGTAGAGTTAATGTGTTGAGCTGTGTGAGTGAGTATACATGTGTGTGTACACAGTGCTGACCCCTGAGTCAATTTATCTTGTTTCCATACATGTGTGAGAGACAGTCACGCCTTCTACACCTACAAGACAGCTGAAGCCTGGGAGACATGTCAGTGTGTGTTGTGACCTTCTAGTCCACCTACAGGCTAAACTTACTGCAGTGCGGAGAACAGGCATATTGATATGTTTGCTCACAATTGTAGCATACTAGTATACAGTTTTTCAAAAGGATCGACTCTCTTTCCTCCACAGTTTATTTATTGATGCTGTTATCATATCATGTTACGTTTCTTCCTGTAACCATTAGCTGTTTCAAGCAAGGTACATGTGGTTGCTGCATAACATATTTAGTAATATCTTACAAAGTTAAGACTGAGTGATGTATACATCTGTTGCTTAGAAACATCCTATCACAATGAATCAACTATTTAAACAAGTCACAGTAGCATCAGAAGATGTAGCATAACGTCCACAAATAATATTACGGTTGGTCAAAGAAATGTAACAACTGACTGCAAAACTTTCGTAGATATGAATGACTTTATTTTTTGTAAAAGCAAACATGAAGTAGTTAAGAGGGATTCATTCAGTTTTAAACAAGTGAAAATATCAGATTATGTTAACTTAGTTGAAGTCAATTTATGGTATTTACATTTTTAAATGAAATGCCGCAAAATGGGGCACTTCTAACGTGACAAAATGAAGAGGCTTTATATCTGACAACGTTCTGCTCTTGTAAACATTTTATTACAGTAAACAATCAATCATCTTTGATGTGTCGGTTTGGCTTTGAACGGGTCCCCTCTGAAATAAAAAATCATCACAGCTCATTTTAAAACGGCAAGTTTCTGGTCCATATTCCATATCCAGTCAGACCGTTGTTGGAGGGATTGACACAGGGAAGGTCCGCTCCAGTTCTCCCTGCCCTCTAGCTTTTGTCTGCAGTGTTTGCTCTGGAGTTGAGTGGTTCTTTTGGTGTTGGAGCTCTGTCAGCCCACACCCTAATGCAGCCTGTGTTAGACAGAGATCTGGGACTCTGGGAAGCAGAGGGGGCCTACACTACTCTTATAGGCGTGTCCCTTCTGCCTGTTGAGTCATGCCGCCATGGTGTACTCATCACCAACTTCTTATGCTGAATATGAAACATTTGAATTAAACCTGTCAAAACAATTAAGTTATTGACTTATTTTAATAAATATAAACAAAGGCATTGACCCTTTTTCTGACCTCATATTGGCAGGTTTTCCCTACCATTATAAAACGTAGGCATTCCAAAGACATTGCACATTTTTGATAACGGAGCCTTTTTATTTATTGTTTTGGTTGTGTGGTTTTTCATTGTTTATTTATTTAGGATATTATATTTTGAAATATTCTTGGAATTTGGAGTTATTATATTGTCCTACAAAGTTAGTTTTTAGTGCAGGCCTAATCAAGAGTTAGAGTAAAAGATCTTTGTGGCAGGTGTACAGGACACACATAAAGTAGAGTTGAGTGCACATGTTTACAGTTACACATATTTCCCCCTCCACCACGGAGCTATGTGTTAATGCTTAATTCTCCACCACTCACAACCAAGGACATCTGCAGGTTCAGCAGATAAAGAGAAGTCGTGGTGCACGGCGTTCCTGTGGCTTTTTCACTTTTATATTCTCCGTCCTGTCATCACTCAATACAAGCACTCTGAAGTGGCACATTTATCACTGTAAGGATGGATTTACGCAGCAATGAAAGAGCTGTTTTATAAGCCGAGCTACAAAGAAGAAAAATAGCTACTGGACTTTAAAATGCCACCCTCTGTTCTTTATCTAGAGAAGATGCATATTCATAGCGCAATTTACAGTCCTTTTGAAGAGTTCCTTTGATTACATCATTTGACAGTATTGTCTAATTTGGAGAAAGACCAGAGAGACCTGCACTGACTTGCTGTAATTTAAAACCACAAATAAAAGCAGACAGGTTCTGAGGCACAACTCCTGTTTCAAAATGCCTCAATATTTACACTTTATAATGCTCAACCTTTTGATAAAAAACCTGAGCTAGGCTGGCATCATCTTTAAAGCTGCTACTCAACTTGGCCTATCATTTTAAATATTCTCTTACACCAAGAATGACAATTGCTTATCAGGACGGCTCTTATAGCTTCTGATGAAATTCAAATAACATTTCAGATAATTATGCAGTATTTTCAACATGCACTCGCTAGTCACACGGAGACTGCGAAAAAGGCATTCGGGGGGGGGGGGGGGGAAGTCATGTGACTCAGCCCTACTTGAGTGAATTCAGCTTAGATAAAAGGCTAAAAAGTCATTTACTGTCAGTTTGTGCTTCATGACGCCCTGAGGGTATACGGCCTCCCGTGTGAATTTTACTCCAAGCTCGCCTTGTTCAAAAAGCCAGGCTGGTGTTGAGCTTGTGCCTCAGGGAGTAATGGCGACTGGGTGGCGGCTGAGCAGCCGCCATGAGGGAAGCACACCGTCAGTCCTGTGATAGCCGTATGAGATTCCACATGCTCTGATGAGTAATTCCTCCCTCCCTCCTCCATCACCATGTGGTTCATGGCCCTGAGTCATCGTCCGCACTTTCCCTCACTCCCCGTCCGTCTGTCTCTTCCTCTCTTTCCCTCGACGTGAAGAGGATTCTTTCTTCAGCAGTGGCCGTCCGAACTCAACAGAATATCCTCCCTCCGATGACTCACTCACCAATATCGAGAGCTCCACTCCACACCACCCTCTCTCCAGCCAACACAGCCCACCACACCCAGGCCTGGATCCCAGTCCTCCACGGCCTGCTTGCCTCAATGTCTCTCTCTCTATCTGTGTGTTTGCCTGCATGCCCTTTCCTGTGTCTGCCTGGATGCCATTTTCTAGAACTCTCTGCGTTCCTGCAGTCTTGTCAAGATTTCTCATGGTTTACCTGTCTGTATGCACCCATCTGCCTGCCAGTATTTCTACCAGCCTGTACTGTGTGCTCTCTGAGTTGTGATAGTCTGCCTTTGCCGCTTGTCTTATTTGTCAGACTAGCTGTCTATCTTCCTTTCTGTCTCTCTTTCAGTTTGTCCCTTGGCAATGATTGCAATGTCAAAATACAAAAGGATAAGGAGGGTTGACTCCCCTGACTGAATATTAAACTAGGAAGACTTGTGCAGAAATACAATGACAGCGTAATTCATAAGTCTGCCAAAGGGAAACATTGGAATTGTTAGTACATACATTCAGCCAGTGCAGTTCCAGATACACTCAACAACATTTTCATCATTGTGCTTATAGGCATCAGCATATCACATTTTACGAAAGTTACTGTTGGTACTGTTCGTTTTCAGTAAATCCTTGGAGAATGCGTCTTTTCCATACACGTGTTCTGCAATTCATGGTTTGTCTAACTAAGGTTACCGCTCTAAAAGTAGTCAATGCAACCAATACATGCAGTTTATTTGACGAGTGCCCTGGTTTTGCAGCGCGACAGGTTGTTAATGTCAGTCCCCAGACGCCGTTCACAGATCCTCTACATGTTGCGACAGGAGATTTGTTGACCATTGCAAGAGCAATAAGGATTTTTAGGGGCATTATGACTGGGTTAATAAAACACAGCTGCCCTTAAAAGTCCCTCACTTTTCTTGCTGCCTTTTTCTCTCTCCCTCCCTCCCTTTCTAGCATAATCGTTCTATGTCTCATTCCAGACTTTTGAGATCAAACTACAACATTCGCTGGCTCCTCGAGAGCGATTTGGTGCATAACTTTGGTATCTGTTCAATCGTGGCTGAAGAAATTAAACAACCAGGAGTGACCGCAATGTCTGAAGTTTGACCTTTTTAAGGGGGTCCAGGTCATATATTTCATAAAAAGCCAGCACGCCTCCCAGTATTTATGAATTGTATATTTATAATAGCAGAGTTTTATTGGGATTTGCAGTGACGTTTGTAAAGGGGGTTGAATGAGTTCAGAGCAGAATTTCCGAGAAGGAGCTCGCCATGTGTTCATTAGAAGTTGAGCTTTAGCAGAGAAGGTAAACACAATGAGAAGCTTTTACCTTAGCAGAGTTGTCTATATGATGCTCACAATAACACATGTAGTAATGGAGAACTAAGTGAACCCAGAGCAGAAAACGACCTGGAGGAACATGTAGGTAAAATCTATTTAAAGTAAGTCCACAACTCTGCTTAGTGCTTATAAATTGCATGAGGAGAGAATATGAGACAGCCATGGTGGGGGGAAGAAATGTAAGCAACTGTGCAGCAAGTGGGGAGATGAGTCCAATTGGGCCTTTTAAACAACATGAAATGCCACTGAGAGAGGCTTGGCAGGCAGTAGCAGCCAGCACTGTTTAATATCACAACTATAATCAGCACACTTGGTGACTATCCCAGAGCTCCCCGTAGCCACGCTTATTCAAACCAGGCTCATTCCTCCAAGCCTCCCTACTAGGCCCTCAGCTCTCATACTCACACTGGCTTGTACTCTCCTGCAGCATATATGGAGAACTTTTGGCTGGAGTGCCTTTATCTGCTTTCTGTGATGTGTCATAGTAGTGGGCTACGTTTGAGGGAATCAGTGATGATCTCGATCTGTGGTGAAAATATTTTTCATCTATTCTCTATTTTTGATTTAAGTACATTTATGATATAGGATATGTTTTTCATGTTTAAAAAATGCTCTACATGTAATGTTAGATAGCAGTGTGATATTGCCTATACAATCATAATAATTAAATTGGTAATTAAAACTTAAGGGGTTACGACAAAGTGTTCTTACAGAAGTAACAAAAGGTAGCAGGTCTGTAAAAACGAACACGCTGCCACTGATCAGTTATACACAGCCTCAAAATAACTTATGATCAGGCTTTAATGTTTTAATAAATACAACTGACGGAAAGATTAATGTAACCACTTCCCACCTACCGTGAGGCCAAGGGAGTCTGTTTCATTTACAGGACTGTTTAAGGTGCGTAGTAATAATCACGGAGGTCTCCTGTTTTAAAATAAAAACCTCATGCTTCAGCGAATGTCTTACCTATGTGTCACTTGCAGCATGGAGATGCCACCCTGGCCCTCTGCTCTATTAATTACATAAAGCATCTAGTGTCAGGATGCTAAATTCATTAGTGAGGTATGTGTGGCATGCTAGAGTCAGGACAGATATAGAAACAGGCCTCCAAAACAAATTCTTCCCCACTTGACACATTTGTTCTACATAATGGAGTTGTGTTTTTATCAATTTCAAGCGGTCTGTGTAAAGTTTGAGCTGTAAGCTTCAATATAAATGGTTAAACTTTATATTAAACTAAATTCAAATGGGGTAATTTGCCTGTAACGTAACCAATTTGTTTTGTATTTGGCGCTCTTTGAAGATGGATTAATTCAATAACTGATTGTATTTTTTGGGTTTCTTTCTAATCTCATTTCTATTCAATGTATGTCTGGGCTGAAGAATAAAGCCTGAAAAAATATGAAAAAGGAAAACAATTCAGAAACGGTGCAGCAGAACAAGGTCAGCTGAGAAATGCAGGGCCGTTTTTTTTCTTTCTAGATAAGTGTCATGTGAAAGTTGTTCATTGTAAGCATCAAATAGAAACACCCTCTGGTTTTTGTGACTTTGAAGAAGCATGCTTCTTGCACAAGGCTGGACAGTTCAACTTCTACTTATTAAAGGTTACGCCGATTAGTAAGCATTGTCATTCACCATTTGACTCTGAGCTATTAAAAAGTAAATATTTCATGTAGGCTACATTTCATTTGGTTAAGTATCTGCAGCTGTTTGCAAATGCAATGCTCTTTGCTCCTGTATTCTTTGATTAGTTAACTGCCTGAAGCTTTTTTCATATATTTAAGACATTAAGAGATATTTTCGTATACTAAGCTCTCTTTAATGGGTCTTATGGTTGCCCATGTATTAGTGGCTTCATGATGACCTATTGTACCTTTTGTTCTTTGATAGTATCGCCATATCATTCCCGACAAAATATTATAGAGCAGTTATTAAATGGTGTTTACTGACCTTATCGAGCGTTTTTGGTGAGACTTTATCTGCCGAGATGTGCGTGTGCTTTAAAAAAAAAACCATTTTATATTATCCGTAAGACTTCCCATCTGTTCCCTATTTATTTTCTTAATACGAAGCAGAAGTGCATTTTCAATAACTTGGTGGTTACATGAGCCAGAAACTGGGACTTTGTAGGCCAGTTGAACGAAGTGAGGACTCACCTTGCCCGCAAAGACCCAGCATCTAACTCACACCATCATCATCATCATCATCATCATCATCGTCATGGTCATCATCAGTCCCATCACTGGGGACTCGGCGTAGAGGAAACTACAAAGGTTTATCTATGGATTCTGGAAATGTCTTAAATATCCTACCACCACATTTGACTTCCAGACGAGGTAATAAAGGAATGCGGGTGTTATAATAGTAGGGTCATTAAGCATCGTTCCCGTGCCGATACATACCAATGGATATGTCAGTGTCTCCAGGAGCAGGCGATGCTGTCCGGTTGTTGTTACCTGCGATCCGTGCAGGTGTCAGCATCCCGCAGCCATATGGGGACTTTGCGTAAAAAGCGCCGCCTGTCTGGTTGGTTGTCTGGCTGATTGAAGGAGATCGCGTCTGCAATAGAAGTTTAACTTCACCGTCCATCCACCGCCAGCTCCAGCACCACCCCAGCAATATCTGATCACTGGGTGTTGCATGCATCCCAGATTGAGCAAGATTATCCTTTTGAGGCGTGGGGGGGGGGAACAAATTGTCTTTCAGAAGCAGTCGGACAGTCCCCCCCCCCCCCCCCCCGGCCTATATTTTCCTCTCTGTCAGGGGTGAAAAACATGCAACAGTGTCGCGCCTGTACCAGTCTACCCCTCACTCCCCCCCTCTTAATAAAAAAAAAAAATCTTCTTCGATTCCCCCCCGAGAGATCCCCGGTGCGCAAGCAAGGCTCAAGGCACCCAATATCCATACTGGGAAGAGACAGCCGCGGAGAGAGAAAGAACCCTGCTGTTGCTACTGCCATGCTGCAGCCTGGCTTTTATGAGCAGGATATTCCCAAACAGCTGGAAGGAGCTGATATATGGTGCTGCGCCCTCGTGTTGGGCCCTCCCCAAAATGGACTGGTGAAAAGTGGTAACCTGGTTATTTTCAGCGCGTCACTGGCTCCTCTCCAGTTATAGGTTCCCGTCGGGGAGCAGCAATGTGGCCCCGAATTTCCAATTATTTTGCAAGAGGACTTTTAGAACAGCCAAGAGCAATACACTGAGTATTGTCCAAGCATGTGTGTTTGGCTGTAACGGCACACATTCCTGCGGTGTGTTGGCTCGCCCGTCCTCATGCAGGTCTCTGCCGCGCTAAGCTGCGTCTCCGACGGCTCCTCTGCGCCTCTCTCGAGGTGTTCCCCTCTTTTATCTATGCTTCAGGAGGCTTTAAACATCCCAGGTTCATCACACCTCTCACGTTACCTCCCTGAATCGACAACATGTTAGTGGGCTGCGACCCCTGCCGGTAGGAAAGCGCCATGACACTTCATTACATGCATGTGACACTCACCATTTTATTCACGTGAGTGTTGTCACGTAAAACAGCGTGACAGTTGAATCATTTTTGAACACTCGGTGAGTTCATCACACGTATAAGACAGGAACAATTATATCCTGCTTATGTTATGAATGGACTTGTTTTCTATAAAAACATTATTGTAATTTTGCTATAATATTTGTTCACATTAGTCCGTTTTACATTGCTTCAGAAGTGTGAAAAGTAAGTCAGATATTGTACTTAAATAAAAGTAGAAGTAATCAGATCATGTACTTAAATAAAGTAGTAGTACTCAGGTCTTGTAGGCTACTTAAATAAAAGTAGAAGTGCAGAGTCTAGAACAAGGGAAAGTCCTTCATTCAAAAATGTTACTCAAGTTAAAGTAGCCTACAATAGTGGCATCTCAATGTACTCATTATGCAGATTGGCCCATTTATATTATATTATGTTTTGATTATAATTATTGATGAAATAATGTGTTTGTCAGTGCTGGTAAAGGGGCAGCTAGTTTTAAAGACGTTATATACTGCAGGGTTGTAAATGTACTCAAGCTGTGACTAAAGTCTTCGTTAAGTGTTTTTATATTTCACATCATTAATCCAAATCTGCAAGTAACCAAATATATTAAATAAATATAGTAGAGTAAAAGTACACAATGTATCTCTGATTTGTAGTAGCATTTTCTATCATTGTTTTTAGTATTTTTTATTTGCTATCATACTTTTACATGTTGCATTCTATTACAATATAATTTTGTTTCTCGATGTCATGCTTCACTTTTAGTTGGTTACCCCTACCCTACGCTATCATATGGTTAATGGTTTGAGTCAGCTGCTTTATTTAGACAAGCCCACAATAATACCGGAAATTGGCTGTTGTCCTCCCAAAATAAAAGAAAGACCTGCAACTTTTGTCCTGAATTATTTACCCGAGTTGCAAATGTAACCTTTTTTTTCCGTCACACTCCTTTTTTCGTGTTCTTTTTATATGCATTTGGGCACATTTTGTCACTAATATATCGTGTAACTGCTTGGGAAATAGATTAATCGTATTTTAAAAGGTTTGACCGGAAGCGAAGTGTTTGATTCGACGTCAAACAGCAATGTCCGACTCTGGAGGCGACCTGACAGGAACACACCCGGCTTCTCCTAAACATCGCATCGTGTCATCACTCCGGCAGCAGCAGGGCGGATGTTCTTCATCGTCTTCACCATCACATTAGCATCTGACACCCGGCGGTGAGTCCCAGTCTATGGTCTCTCTCTGTAAATGAATGACATCGCATACAGGCTATTCCCAATCCTCGTCTTGTTATATGTTCTAATCTCATGTCAGATCACGTGAAACTAGTTTAGTACTGGACCAATAGTCAGTTTACTGGTGCAGAGATAGAGGGAGACGTATGTAAAGACCCCTTTGTGTTTAAGGCAGAAAGACACTGAAAGTTGTGCCTCTGTTGCTAAAGCAGATAAAGACCACACATTACAAGCAATCAATCTGGTTTGTTTTACTGTCAACATAACGCACTGAAATTATAGAGAATTCCCGCTTTCAGTGTTAAATCTATACTTATTGAATATTAGTGCAACAACTTGAAGTATATTTACTTTATAGCCTGGGAAAGTTCTAATGTATAGTTTCTCTTTCTCTTAAAATCACTGTACATTGTACATACATATATTCAGTTTAATATGCCATCTCTCACATACTTATGTGAATATAATAACTTGCTTTATATCTTGTTAATTCAACATGTATTCATTTCATTTCATTTCAAACCTTTATTTAACCAGATTGGTCCCATTGAGATCATAGATCTCTTTTTCAAGGGAGACCTGCAGCATATAGGTTCCACATGAAACATAAAACAATATACATTATATTTACAGGATACATAGTTATAGACATTTACAAGTGCCCATTGTATCGGCAAGCATTTCATTTACCCTAGCTTTAAAAACATGCAGAGGAATGAGATTGCTCAGTTTCAATTATTGCTGAAGATTGTTCCAAGCAAGTGGAGCTGCGCACATAAAAGCTGTCTTACCGAAGACAGTCCTTGCTCTTGGCACATCTAACAAGACCACATCATGTGACCTCAGACAATAGCTGCTTGCAACTCTCTGTGTGATCAGCGAGCAGATATAATACGGGAGTTTACCCAACAAAGCTTTATAGATAAAAGTGTACCAGTGACTGAGCCTCCGTACAGAGAGAGATGGTAAACCTGCCTTGGTATACAGTGTACAGTGATGTGTAAGCGCTTTACAATTTGTGACAAATCTCAGAGCACTGTGATGCAGCATCCAATTTGCTCAGGTAATTGGCAGGTGCATTCATATAGACCAGATCACCATAGTCCAGCACAGGTAAAAAGGTCACAGTGACTAGCCTTTTCCTGGCCTCAAGCGAGAAACAGGACTTGTTTCTGAAAAAGAAACCTAGCCTAACCCTCAGTTTTTTTAGCAGGTTATTGACATGAAGTTTAGAAGAGAGACAATCATCAAGCCAGATACCAAGGTATTTGTAACAGGCAACAACTTCAAGTTTTGTTCCTTGCGTAGTTACAATATCTAAAACAGGCTCTGGAGTCTTTTTAGCTTTTGAAAAGAGCATTACCTTGGTTTTCTCAACATTTAAAAGAAGCTTTAGTTCAGAGAGCTGAGTCTGAATAGTGTTAAACAGCTTGTAATTTAACAACAGCCTCTTTAATGGAGGGACCTGCACAATACATTACAGTATCATCCGCATAAAAATGTAAAGTAGCTTCATCCACATTATCACCTACACTGTTAATATATATGGAGAATAAAAGTGGTCCTAAAACAGAACCTTTTGGTACACCATTAGAAATGTTTAACCATTCAGAAGACAGTCCATCAAAATGAACACATTGGGACCTTTCAGAGAGGTAGTTTACAAACCACCCCACTGCAAGGCTGGATATGCCTATACTGAGTAGCCTCTGCTTTAAGATGCGATGATCAACGGTGTCAAACGCTTTGGAAAGGTCAATAAACAGAGCTGCACAACTCTGCTTATTATCTAAAATAGTAGTAATGTCATTTACCACTTTCATTGTCGCAGTGATGGTGCTGTGTTTCTTTCTGAAGCCTGACTGATGTTTAGACAGGATGTCATTGTTACATAAAAACTCCTTTACCTGTTCACTCACTAAGCGTTCGAGCACCTTAGCCAGAACTGACAATTTAGAGATTGGCCTATAGTTATTTAAAATAGTTGCCTCCCCTCCTTTCAGTAAAGGCAAGACATAAGCAGACTTCCATACTTTTGGAGTTGTATTTGTGCTGAGGGAGAGGTTAAAAAAAGAAGTAAGAGGTGGAGCAATAAAATCTGCAGCTATCTTTAAAAAGAAAGGTTCTACGTTGTCCGGGCCAGCCGGTTTCCTAGGATCTAACTTGGATAATGCTTCATGAACAATACCAACAATATATATAAGTATATTTTCTACTTTCTTGTTTATTTCTAGTCTTTTAATTTGTATTTCACAATGCCATGTCTTTATGCTCCTGCAACACAAACATGTCCCAAATTGGGATAAATAAAGTACTATCTTATCTCTCTCTTATTTTATACCCAGAATACACTTTTTAAATTAAATTCACATGTGCAGATATATATAAGTGGAATAAAAAGTGCAATATGTGCCTCTGCAATTTAGTGAAGTAGAACTTTAAAAAGCATCAAAGAGAAACACTCACCTTGATTAAAAGTTGAATACTTCAACAAATGTTTCTTTAACGCATCTTAGAAAAAGAGTGCATTGGTGTAAAGATGGCTTGTTGATCAGAAGTTTAACTCTTCACACGGTCTCTTTTTTTTACTATTTTTTATAATCTTCTCGGATGGAGTCACTCAGGATCACATGGTCTGTTTGTTTGATGTGCATTTTGGTGGATATTAGTGTGCCCACACAGTGCTCTCTCCTCACTCTCCATGCAGTGCAGTGGTGCCGACAGGTGGCGGATGCGGGCGCCCCTCACGATGGTTTCTCCCACCATGAAAGCGTTGGTAGATGCTGTATGGGGGATTTGGAGCATCGGGGCCTCCATTTATGACTACATTCACACCAACGCCATGGAGGAGCGCATCCACGCCCTGGAGGACATCATCACCATCCACCAGTGTGTGATTGGACTTCTGTCCACAGGCGTATTGGTACTCTTTACTTACGTCTTTTTCAAGAAGCTCTGATGATGTGTGAAGGGGTGGACTGACCAGATTCAGGCATTCGGGTTCAGTGTGGTTGAGAACATTGACCAGACATTTAATGAGGGATGTGTACACATTGGGTACATCTACATGGGCACACTGTCTTTATTCAGATAGTGTCCCATGATGGGAAAAAACACCTCAAAAAGTTATTCATAATCCAATTAAATAGAGAATACATCTGTATGTGTTTAGGAAATGCCTCAACATCGTGATTCACAACTTTTCAAAAGGGAACATTAATGAAAATAATAATTAGCCATAACTTCTGCCTTAAAGCACATTGTTTTAACTGTAACGATATTATTTGTTAAGTTTGCACTAATATTCTCAAGGACTGACCGAGATAACAGGAGGAACTAGAGTGCAGAGGTTCTTTAATAGTGTTGAATTTAAACTAAATTGTTTATTGATATTTTACTTAACTGTCATCATAGTTCTACTATAAACATATTTCAATAGTTAGACTATTATTTTTGAGTACGTTTTGTGATAACTTTTACCAAGCCTGTAAAGATATTTCATTTGTCTGAGATGAAAGAAAGAAATTGCATCCTAAAATCCCTTTGCGATACAATTTTATAGGTGTATTATCTACACTATTAGACTCTAAATCCTACATTTGTCATGTTATACCTCCTAGCTTAAACATTACTGAGGGTGCCTCTGCAGGGATATGCGACAATTTGAAGTGTCCTTAAAAAGTAGTTATAAATATATATCTATGGACAGTTCTTGTAGCTGGCCATTGAATTATTGTATAGAAGTGATGAATATCTCAAAGTGCTACTGCTTGCATTTGTTTTTTCGGGTTGGAGTTTGAAATGTATTCTTGGTACCGACTGCACCTACTGGTTACATTTGTGAATTTAAGAAGATAAAGGATGTTTTGTCATAGTAACTTAACCAACTATTCCTGCCAAGATAACTATGGTGGTAGGTCATTAAAAACTACTGCTGTGTGAATCCATAGTTTAGAGAAAGTGTGTTTATCTGTGTACATGTGTAATGTCTGAGGGACCAGGACATATTGAAAGACTGTTTTAATATCATAACAGCATCAAAGTTGGCTTCACAACATTTCAAATAAATGTGGAACTCTATAAAACTGGACATCCTTACCATATTACATGCTACCAACATCAGTATGGTATCAAATGTGGTAACAAACTGTCGTAAATGGAAAGTTTTAAATTACAGCTGCAAAATACAACTGCAAGAACATTTGACCCAACAATGCTGGAACAATTGAAGAATATTCAACAGGCCTGAAGGCAATGAAATCACTCATAGATGGTCATAGCACCAACCACGACCCTGCTGATAAACTTCTACACAATTGTTGAACACTGGCTGTTGCTATGGGAACTTACGACACTACTTGGACCTTTTTAGGTGACTCATAAGTGTCCAGTCTGCATCAGAGTAAACCTGCAGGTGAACCTCTCCACGCTCTCCCCCTCCAGGAACTTCATGGCTCTCCAGTGGATCTTGCCACTGTTCTCTGGCTGACCAAAGGTTCCCATTTCCTCCTGGATGTACTGCAGCCACAGATCTTCAGAGAAATAAAAACAACAAAATATTGTTAAGGAAAGATAGTGCCAGGAAAATAAAACAATCTGATTTTTTCATTTATCCCAATTAAAAAGGTTTCCTTTGGCCTTGAAACCAGATTAAAAGTTTGTTTGGGATCCAGCCACAGATACATTTTCAAGTCTAAGATTTTATTTTAAATGTATTTTGTGAACAGATACCAGCTACAGTGGAGGAAATAAGCATTTGATCCCTTGCAGATTTTGTAAGTTTGCCCACTTACAAAGAAATGAACAGTCCATCATTTTAATGGTAGATTTATTTTAACAGTGAGGGTAAGAATATCAAAAAGAAAATCCAGAAATTGACATAATATAAAGGATCAAATACTTATTTCCTCCACTCTATCTGGTCATATAACTAATACTATATTTGGCATTGACACACGTCTTGTTATATTTTAGTCCTCTATACTTGATTACAAGGATTTTGTGAATAAATATTTTAAACAAACATTACTCTTCCGTTTGTCTCTAGTTACTTTGAGGAATTTAAACTCTGCTCACCATCATCTGAGGTACCAAACTCCTGCAGGGCCCTCTCAAAGTAGTCTCTCAGAAAGTTCATCTTTGGAGTGTCCTGGAAGAACAAACAACATTTACAGCTCAGGACTTTATTGGTAGTACAAATTATATCAAGTTCACCAAATAACTGTCCCCACAATTTCTTGGTTTTTGTTCAAAGTCTTCGGCAACATCTGTAACAATTAGTAAATCGAACTTCCGCTTATTGTCACATGATCTGTTCTCCACCTCAGACCTAAAGATTGAGGTGCAGGTTATGCAGGAGATTTTACACGTTACAAAAAGTAGTTTCTATACTCACTTGTTCCTTCTCAATATTAATCATTGTGGTGAAAAAGGCCTTGGACAGGGGACGATTTTCCTGTAAGCTACAGAAGAAAATAAAAGATTTCTTAATTTAAAATGTACAGCTTTGTTACAGGAAACACTTCTCCAGACTTTATTTTGTATTCACACCAGTGTTTTAGGACTGATTAAATTCCCTTTCATGTTATTCATCATTTAAATTAAACGGCAGCAGACAAAGTGAAATGTTTTTACCTTGTAAACGCCTTCCTTGCTTTCTTGTAGCCTCCGGTGGAGAATGACCAATCTAGGTAGCTCTCTTTCATCTCCATGGAAACAGCCGGTACTGCAGACAGCTGTCCTCTCTGGGAACAAACACAGAACAAACTGTCTGCAAGGCATCCTCATTTCGGAGGCCAAAACACTGCAGATGTAAGGGGCTTTTCATCGATTCCATTTAATCTTTTAAGTATTCACCTGCCGGTATTATCCAGAAAAGAACCTGCTTTTTCTGACCTCAGTATATCTGTGTACAACATATTCTATAACTAACCAAAATAATGACTGCCTGCTTTTCCACCAAAGCCAAAAGCGTTGTTACAGGGCAAACAAATACCCGTAAATCTGTGCTAAAAGTTTACAACCTGTTAGTTATCACGGAAAAGATACATACCTGCTAATGCTGAGGAGCAGCAGCAGTTAGTTTCAAAGAGAATCAGGTGTGTTAATATGGACTACCTTAAAGACAGCTTCTGTCTCCTCAGGACTCTGGTTGGCCACACTCCACTGGACCTGCAGCTGCCAGAGAGGAAGACTCTCCTGTCGAGACAAAACGGAAAGGATTTAGCCATCAGTTGGTTTCCAATCAGCACACTGTCAGTGTTGCTTTCTGTAGCATTGAGCAGTAGTTATGATATCTCCATCCTATCCTAAATTTAGCAAATATACCTAAACTTGCCAAGCTTAGATCAAACTAAGGCTTCAAGACTTAAGAACGGGTTCTTCCAATTATATGGAGAGAAAACTAGTCAGTAACCTAGTGTAGCATCTGAGTTACAAATCCCCTCTTTGTTCTCAGCTGGTTCCCCCAACATGTCAACATGCCTTTACGTCATATTTTTTTACTAAGCTCGCCTTCTTTGCTGTTAAACATGGAAACATTTAATTGTTTGACATTCTCTGAGGGTTTACACCATTTCCCCCCACTTAAGGAGAGTTTTTCTCTTGAGGGAAAAGGCCTAATGAGTGTAGTAATCCTCCTCACACTGCTAGTCTTGTGAAACAGCCACCACAACAATAACCAGCTATTCTGCTTATTTCTGTAAAGGCTGAGACGAAGCATGTATATTCATAGACATACAGCATTAGACATTTATGGTGTCAGTGTAACACAAAAACAAGGCAAATAGTGTTTATTTTAATGAACAAGCGAAAAATTATAATTAGGCCCAAATATCTGATATGCTGCAGGGGATTTTTTAATGATTAGTTCACGATCCCACCAAAGCTTACAATTCTAAAAAATCTATCGTTTCGTGTGTAGGGTTAAATCGTTATCCTGCCTGTTTTCCCTCTAATTTTAGTAGTTTTCACACACCGTCAGCTATCCTCACATATACGAAGGAGGCAGCTGAAGCCTATTTAATAACTTTGACATATTAAAATAGATCCTAATTGGGCCAAGGAGATGACCCACTTATACAGGTGTGTGTGTGTGTGTGTGTGTGTGTGTGTGTGTGTGTGTGTGTGTGTGTGTGTGTGTGTGTGTGTGTGTGTGTGTGTGTGTGTGTGTGTGTGTGTGTGTGTGTGTGTGTGTGTGTGTGTGTGTGTGTGTGTGTGTGTGTGTGTGTGTGTGTGTGTGTGTGTGTGTGTTGAGAGCAATTATTATAGTGCAGTAGGAACTGATGTGGTGAATGTGCTTAATGTAAGCAAACAACATGGCTAAACTGGATGTAATAGAGGAACAATTATGTAGAGTAAAAGTGTGTGTGTTATGTGCACCTTGGGATTGATGTGTGTGAGAGCCTCCTGGAATAGCCTGCCCACGTCTCCACTCCCCAGTTGCATGAGCGTCCGCAGACTCAGGCTCCACACTGACACTGATTTGCTGTAGCGCTGCGTGGCAGCCATGGCAATGCTGGCCGCTCCCTCATCATCTCCAGATGAGAGCAGGATCTTCAACTTTATATTGAGATAAAAGAAATGTAAATCACAATTAGATCTCCGTCTCCTCTTTTTTTATTTAAGCTTTGCATCTAAAAAGGTAAATAAATACTTAATACAGTCATTAATGAATGAATACCAATGAACCAGTAATTTGGAGTGGATACAAGTTATTTTTCACTTATACAAACAACCTTGGCTTTAACCGAAAGGCCAACATCACATTCCCTATTTACCCTGTTCTGGTCCTCTTGCAAGGCACACCTGAACCCTTTGTACTTTGACATGTTCACGACATGTTTATGAAGTGCATTTGGAAATGGACTGAAACCGACCATCAATCAAAACAATTATTGGCCTCCCCATATGCTTAAATAGCACTGTTCTCACAACGCCAATCAAGTTACACTAATGCTTTTTGTCAACAGACATTTGATCAGACTGAAGGGAGACTGTAAATCCATTAACAGATTTAATTAAGTCATTATCTTACCCAGGTGGTGTAAAACTCCTCCTTCAGCAGTGAGGAGTCGTGCGCACGCTGCAGCACTCCCAGCTGCCTCTCATTCCTCTGTTACACACAAATACATAGATGCCCATCAGGATTTACCCCTTGAACAGCCACCTATACAAATACTATATCCACTGACATCTTTCAGTGTAAACGCACTTACCTTTTCCTTCAGCTCTTGGACGTTGGTCTTCCTCTTCAGCCTCTCCCAGCAGAAGGCCACATAGCAAGTCCACATGGGCTCTAGACACGGAGCACAGCAAGGGTTTCTTATATAGACACATTGAGTTGGCAGGGTATATGCAAGCAGGGCATTAATGCAGCATAGATTTCAGAAAGGCAGTTTAAGGTTGTTTGAAACTTTCAGGCTGCCTGGATAAGATTTTCTTCTTTTCTAAATAAAACTTCAATTGAAATATCCATAGGCGATTTTTATACTTGTTAAACCCCACAGGCCCCTGAAGTAATACATTGATCAAAACTATGAACCAAACCTCAATCCAACATTTGCCTTTGAAAAAATATCCCAGTTATGTCTACTTGCTCACTGTGGATGTATGACCTACCGGTGTTGAGGCTCTTGACCCCCTCCTCATACACCTGGCAGCAGCGCTCCTCTCTGCGGTTGATATCCGAGGCGCGGCCCTTGGCGGTGTGCAGCTCCTCCCCAGCCCCCGGGGCTTCCAGCTCCCTCTTAGCCATGAAGTCCCACGTCAAGCTGTCTTCTGTGTAGTTATCCTGTAAGCTGCAATACAAGAGGAGGGGAGCAGGTACATTCATGCTTAGTGATGAAGTCCTGTTTGAGTTCATGAATGCTGTGTGGCTGAGTGAGCTGCTGCCTTACTCTTGCAAGATGAAGTCCTGGAGTTCTTTGGTGAAGTCAAAGATAGCTGCTATGTTCAGAAGTGAGATGACAAACTCTGCTTCTGTTGGACAAAAAGAGCAGTGGTTCAAAGGTTAGATGTCTCAATCTGGCCATTTCTGTTGATGAACGGAGATTGGACATTTTTAGAATAACTTTTTTACAGCAAGTTGGATGTATAGATTGACACTACTTTCCAGTCTGTATCATCACTGTGACGCTAGTGGCCACCGCCAGTTAGCATAATGAGTGATGTTGGGGGAAACAATGTGTGAACAAATTAGATTGTGGTTATACAAGGGATTATGTGTATAATCTTTGCCAAGTGACGTACACAAATATTTTGACAAAGCTTATGTCTAATGCATAACTTTCTTACTCAAAATATAAATATACTAAATGTTTTAAGAAAATTAAATATGAAATGTACAATGTTATGGTGGTTTTGTTTTGGAACAGAATCAGAGATTATTTTAGAAAAATCCTACCTTTGATTTTCCCTGCAGCATCTCGATACACAACCTCAGCCAGTTTTCCACTCAGAATCTCTGGAGAAAACTCATATTCCCCCTGAAAGAAGTGAGAAGCAGAGTATTCAGGCATTGAAAACAGTAAGAGCTTCTGTGTGTATTATTATATTTTTTGGTGAATTTTGAAACACTCACCAGGTCCATCTTAGCTGTCTCCAGGTCGTTCTTCTGCTTCCTCAGTTTCTCACAATGCAGCAGCTCCATACGGAAGTACTAATAAAGAAGTTGTTGGATACAATTAGAAAATAATATTTGACAAATACCCAATCATCCCTCTTTCAACCACAGCTACGGCTCCTTTCACTAAACTTTGTAGAAGTAAACTAGATAAGTAAGTTCCTCAGGTTTCATTACAGTGGAAGTGATAGTGTTGGATATAAGACGAAACAAGTATATATATTTTATTGTACCTCCTGGTAGACTTTCTTGTTGTTTGGATGGAAGCGCAGAGCCCTCAGAAACAAGTGTCTGGCACTTTCTGAGGAACTTCTGTCCTCCAGCTCACTCTTGGCTGCCATGATCCACAAGGCTTAAAGAGGGAGAATCACAAAGTCACTATTAAAATACAGTTCATAGTCACTTTGTTCAAACTGTCTGAAAAGCATTATCTTCTTTACCTGGTTTGTCCGGGTGTATAGCAAGCATGGCTGAGAACACTTTGCTGATCTGGCCTTTGGTAGCCTGAAGAAAAAGCAAGTTAAAGATCATTGTTACCATGAGGAGACACTGTGTTTGGTCAGAGTTGGACTTAAATCAAATTAATAGATCATTACATACCCATTTCTTACAGAAAGCGGCATGGGACAGCCACAGCTGCACATCACCCTGTGGAGAGAAGACTATTCACTCAGTTATGCTTACAATAAACTGTCAGTCAAAGGACAAAGCATATTGATACGTTCTTGTAATAGATGAATGCATTGATTTCATTATTACACACCAAAAATGTAATATTAATGTATACATTACCTTCCACTTATTTGTTGCTCTTTTAAAGACACTATTTATTCTATGGATGATTGGGAACTCGATCTCCTCTTTTTTGAACTGGTAATGTATGTGCTGCAAAAGTAAAGTTAGAGACGGTCAAGTGATGTGACATTCACTCCAATTGTTTCGCATGTATGTTAAAGTGTACCACTAGTATACACAAAAGGTTAATATGAATATAAAACAAAGCATTTGCCACTTACCACTCTTCTCTTCTTGACCAGCTCTAACACATTGATTTCATACTGCAAATAAACAAAATTGTTGTTAGTACTTTTAACACTATCAGTCATAGCTTGAATAATGTGATCAAGAAAAACCTTATAGATGATGATTAGGGCACCTTACCTGGATGTATGCAATGAAGTCCTCTTTATTTACAATCAACCTATGCAGCTTGTATTCAAGAGCTGTGGCTCTTTTGATTATGGATCTGAAATAATATAAAGAAAACACAAGTTTATTTAAGATGGAATCTGACAATCCCAATTTGAGCTTATTCTTTGCAACGAGAAAGTAATAATGTGACAAAATATATGTTTTTGTCAAGTTTTCCTCTTTTATCTATCCCTATTCCTGTCAATTGCCAACACACCAAATGTGAGATGTTTGTCTGCTGAATACACAGATTTGGAAACCCTCGGTAAATCAGATGTTGTCTTACTTGACTTCTTTCTTGGTGAACAGCCCCACTCTCTCCAGCTGCTCTAACTCGGGGATCCTCTCCTCGATCCGCTGCTGAACGATCTCCGCCATCTTGTCCACGCAGCTATTACGGGTTATTCGGTGATAATAAAGTTAGTAATGTCAACTTTATAACGGAATACCCAACGACTTGCAGCAATGAGGCTGGTTTTCTCCTACACATGTGTGGAAGTTGTGATCCGCCGATCGCTTCCGGTTCTGTCTGCAAATAGCTCCGTCTGGAAACACGATCAGTGTGAGCAGTTTTGTGACTAAATGTAATTCTGGCCAGTTTCTGTATGTTACTAACAAAGTGATTAGTTTGATATTAAAGAAAATTAAATAGACAACTGCTAAATAAATTAAAATGGGGATAACATAGCTATTTATTTATTTTTTAGCTCATTTAAGAAAATTAGTCTTGGTATGTTATCCGTATTGTTTTTATAATGTTTTTTTTCATTAATACATAAGGTTTGTTATGTATTAATATGATACAATTAAATATAGGCTTTTTCTCTTTACAATGCACTGAAATATTTATAATATGATCAATTAATTAACACTAATAAGTTACAGAAACGTAGAAAAAAAGGTGTATGACTATTAATTTTTGCCTTTTTTGTATTTGTATCATGTTGTAAACTGTATGCATTTATGCAGCTGTATAGTTCAGTTTAAATCAACACTGTGATTTAATAAAAAAAGAATATAATGCAAATTATATACAATTCTCTATATAATAATAATAATAATACAATTGTGATAATGTATTTGTACTTTTCCTAAAACATCCAGAACAAAGTGCTTTACCATAAGGGAACATTGAATAATAAGAGACTCTGAGCTGTTGGCTGAGTTTGATGAGCTTTCTGATCAACTAGATTTCCCGCAAAATCACAGAAAGCAAGAGCGGGTTGTATGTTATCTCCGGAGGTCAGCAGCCAATCACAGTGCTGTATTCTCTCAGTCCGTCTCCTATTGGCTGACAACTGACTCCTGCTCTGTTGTTCAGTACAAATTGAAGGGACCCAAACCGAGAATAAATTACACAAAGATAATAAATCATTTGATCCATAATACTCCAACCAGCTCCGATATAAAGCGTTATTTATAACAGTTGAATGCTGGAGAACCTCAGACATACAGAGGCTTATTTTCTAGTAAACCATGCTAGCATTGCTAGCTAACTAGCCAGCGTCTCGTCGCCTCCTCCTCATCTTCATGGGTTTCTACTGCTGAGTCTGCCAGGCTTGTGCTGGAGGCAGCGAGGCTAAGCAATTAATGCCATCGGCCAGGGTGGGTTGTCTATATTTATGCCCGACATTTAGGGCATGCCGATGTTATGATTTTTGATAATCATAGTGTGAAAACACGGATGAATACTTCGCTGGAATACCTAACATGTTAGCATTGTGCTCGTACCCAAGCTAGTTAGCTCGACTGCTAACTCGAGTATTTGCCTACCGGCTGACATGTTGTATTGCCACCATTTGTTCTGTAATGATGAGTGTGTTAACATGTGCCATCGTCTGACTCGCAGAACTCAGGACATATTATGAGTGGGGCGAGTTGCAAAGCTAACGGCGCTGTGTACCCCGCCTCATCAGCAATGATGAATTCTGTGAAGAAGCCGAAAATGGAGCAGATTCAGGCCGACCATGAGCTGTTCCTGCAGGCCTTTGAAAGTGAGATTTCAACACTCGGCACTTTGTAATTTCACTTTTCTGTCTTGGTAACGCGAGAATAACTTTTCAGTGTATTCAATTAGCATTGTGCTACCTAGTTATCTTTGCTGCTGCATATTTTGTTTACAACAACTGCTTTTGACTGACAGGCCTCCCTACTTGACAGCCTTAAGGGAGCTCCAGATATTGATTATTTATTTTCTAACTAAATTAATTTCAGTTTAGCTGTTCTAAGGGTGCCACTTAACAGACTGGAAGAAATAAATAGTTTATTATATGGTCAGTTTAACTTTGGCTGTTTTAGCTTCTAATCCACCACCTGTTAACACCCCTTATTTTGGCATGTGTAATCAACAATATGGATGACATATTTAGATGCTGACTCAGGATGGGATTAGCAGCGTGTTGTTGTTGTTGGGCAGAAGCACCTGTTTTTTATGCTTATGTTACAGATTTAAGTGGATTTCTGGTTAAACGTAACCAGGAAACATAGTAACGGCATTGCGATATTTACCAAATATCATAATACCACTTTTTTATTTTTCCAGAACCAACTCAGATATACAGATTCCTCCGCACAAGGAATTTGATTGCAGTGAGTGAATTACTGTACATATGTTATTAATTACCCATCGGACTAAAAGTTAGTGACTAATTAATCCTTTTTTGTACAATTTTCAGCCCATATTTATGCACAGGACGCTCACCTTCATGTCTCATCGAAACAGCCGATCAAATGCCAGAAGGTATAAACTCTGATGATGTTTTTTCAGTTATGACATATTAATAGAGTTCCTTTTGTATAATCCGATGTATGCTCTGTCACAGTTGTAATGTATTATTTCTTAACCTTTTGTTACTTGTCATCTTTCCTCTTAGAAAAACATTCAAAGTGGATGATATGTTGCAGACTGTGGAGAGGATGAAGGTAGAGCAGGATTCTCCAAGGTAACAGAGCTCTACTGTACAAGCGTTGTTGTGTCCCTTCCTAATCGTGTAGTATTTTCAAGGGACTTTAATTATTAGGGAAACTGTATTGACATCATTTACGAACATGTGAACATTCATGTTAAAGGTAGGGTATGTAAGTTTGAGAAACCGGCTCGAGATCGCTAGAATTTGAAAATACACGACCGGAGAAAATCTGCCACTTCCTTACAGAGCCCCTCCTCCAACACACACGAACTCGCACATGACCAATGAGGGCACGAGATAAGTTTGTGCACAGATGGAAGGCTGACAGGCAGGTAGGCCATCCAGTTACTTTAGCCGGGCCGGCTAAAATGATTGGTCGTAATTTTTACAGTATTACGGCAGTGGTAATCAAACTTTTTTTCAATAATGTACCCCCTTTGAAAAAAAGATTCAGCCAAGTACCCCCTGATCAGCGCAAAAACAATTTGTTAAGGAAAAAATGCCCATATAAAGAGGTGCTGCACCATCAGTGTCTGATTTATTAAAACAACAACATTGTAACTGAGAAACACTTAAATGCTACATTTAAAATGTTTACAATCCATCACTAAATTCATGGCAAACCAATTTTAACATCATGCAATAACACTAAGACGACATTAGTTGCATTGAACTGATCTTTTTAATAAGTTGTACTTACAATGTAGTGAGAATCATGGGCTTGTGCTTCACTGAGGAACTTTGTCATTCTCGGTGACAGGGAGGCTAACTGCAGTTATTACATTTCGCGTTTTGAAATATGTATAACTCTGTTAATATAAAACCCACACTGCTCAAACTTCCTTACTTTTCCTTAAATTTGTATATTTATTCATTTATTTTGGGGCGTGGGGAATGAAGAGAATTTTATGAACATGGGATTTTGACCCCTCATATAAACATTATGTATAATGCTGCGCTATACTTTGCTGCCACACGCCGTTGCCAAGCAATGCTTATTGTTTAGGTGTCCTTTGATAAGCAGGCAGTCATATAATTAGCTAGAACTAGCTAGATCTGATAGATTTGGACATAAACGCGAGTGAAGTCTAACCGGGCGCGAGAGAGAGAGATCAGATCAGCTGCTGCTGACGGAGAACACGCAGCTTTGCATGATCACAGCTCCGCCGCTGTGACGGACCGTTGAGTGGAGCAAAATTAAATACACTAAGTTAGACCTAACACACTTAGCTAGTTTATCGACTCTGGAACTAGCTATACTAGTTATACATATCATGTGTATTATTTACTGTCGGGTGGGTCACTTATTACAGGTTCAGCGAGCTGCACCAGACTGACGGGCTGTCAGGAGAGGGAGAGGAAAAGAGAGCACCCCGTTTTTTTTCCCATTTTATTATCCAGAATTACTGTAAACCTTTGAATAAAGTAGTTACTATTAGTAGTTTGTTTAAATGCATTACTTATGTTGTTTTTTTCATTAACATAAAATAAATCTCACGTACCCCCTGCAGTACTGCAACGTACCCATAGGGGTCCGCGTACCCCCATTTGAGAACCACTGTACTGCGGCTTCCACAGATTACATTTTTTTTAATGGAGTTTTTGTCAAAGCAATCGGGATGTTAAGAGCATTCCATGGAATATAACAAAGTGTATCTCGAGCCGGTTTCTCAAACTTACATACCCTACCTTTAATAGTATGAGCGCTTGATTTTTACCTATTTTCACTTTCGTATTTTTCTCTTCAGTTTGTCTTCACATCTACAGCTAACATTCACTGGGTTCTTCCATAAGGATGGTGAGCAGGATTTACCTAACTACTTGTGTGTTAGGGGGATAACATAAATCAAATCAAAGTTGTGTTTTTTGTTTTGTTTGGACTCCAGTTATGCTCTGACAATCATGTGTTTCACTTTAATATTATGTTGTTGTGTATCTAAAAGGGATATAACAGGGTGTCCGTGAGGTCTTAAAAAGTATTAAAAGTTGATAAATCAATTTAGCGAAATTTAAATTAAGGCTATTAAAAAGTATTAAACGGCATTTTCCAAGGTATTGAATGTTGTAGCTTGTTTTCAATAAGTATATAAATTATCCAAAGAGGTTGTATTGTAAAGTGTGCCTGAATGTAATCATTGCGTAGGTGTGTAGTGTGATTCTGTGTAGTTTATTGATGGCATCCCGTTGGATTTGCCGTCATCTGAACAGGACATTGCACGCTCACTGCTTGATAGCCCGCGAAGGTCCGTTTACGCCGGTTGTTAAATAACATCGTTATGGGAAATGCAAGTTTGCGTCTAAATGGTTGGAAGATAAGGAGGAAGGACAATCAATACTGTCTAGTAAATGTGAGGTAAAGTGTGTCGCCAATGTCAACCGGTTAAAACTCCAAGTGGCGATGAGGTCTTAAAATGTATTAAAAGGGTCTTAAAAGGGATTACATTTGACTTCAGGATTCCTGCATATACCCTGTCAAGGACTGACACTGAACTGAACCTTTTCTCTCCTTACAGAAAAGCCATCTCAGAATTCAGAAAATGAACAAAATTCTGTGTCTTTAGAGGTGCTACTTGTCAAAGTCTGCCATAAAAAACGCAAGGTAAAGTAACATATTACCACAGTCTCTCACTTGAGCAACCAGTCATGTTGTCTTACTTACTCGTGCTGTTTGTTAAATTTAATTTTGGTTGTTTTTTCTTTCAGGATGTCAGCTGCCCGGTAAAGCAAGTGCCTACAGGTAAAAAGCAAGTGCCTTTGAATCCTGAGAGTAACCAAACCAAGCATGGCTCCTACCCCTCCTTACTCGTCTCCAGCAATGAGTTTGAGCCCAGCAACAGCCACATGGTCAAGTCTTACTCGCTCCTGTTCAGGGTGTCACGCACAGGAAGGAGGGATACCAATGGCCTGGTCAATGGAGAGGCCAACGAGAACATTGGTAGGAAATCCACATTGAAGTCTTTTGTTATCTGTTTTGACCAAGTACAGTTTGCATTGGGATGTTGTTATGAGAGCATCATAAGGAGACGATTGCTTAGTTTTCACTGCATTGCACAGCTCAACTCAACTCTTTTTTTGGTTTTCCATTAGAAAAAGTTTGTGTTCTACGCCGTCCACTATTCCAAAAAAAAATGCAATTCTTCAAACTGAAATGATCACTTCTAGGTCCGTCCTGTGGTGCCATTAGGCCCAAATATCTTTTTTACCATATACATTAATTTGGAAAGATGGGTCTGTAAATCAGCAGATTATTATTTTTGTGTTAGCTAGCCCGTAACTGTTGTAAAATGCACAAATGGCCGACGTTGGAGGTATTTTCTACCTCCCTTTATATCAGTAAGACTGAATATCTGGTAAGTGGAGTTAAGTGGAACCCTGGTGTGCTTGCTTTAAGGCCCCATAGATGCAGAAAATCTGGGCAATTTCATTATTAAGTAGTTGAGCCATTTTGGCTTCTCGCACCATTAGGCAACAATCATTGGGAAAAATGGGGGACCGTCTCAAACGCTGTATTGGGGTCTTTTTATACGTCCGTGGCTGAGCCGATACAAGAAGGTGGAGTTAACTCAGTGCCTACCACTCAATCAATCAATCAATGTTTATTTATATAGCCCAATATCACAAATGTTACATTTGTCTCAGTGGTCTTCACAGTGTGTACAGAATATCAGTATGACAATACGACACCCTCTGTCCTTAGACCCTCACATCGTACAAGGAAAAACTTCCAGAGAAAACCCAGTTTAAAGGGAAAAATGGGAGAAACCTCAGGGAGAGCAACAGAGGAGGGATCCCTCTCCCAGGACGGACAGACGTGCAATAGATGCCGTGTGTAAATTGAAAAGATAATACATTTGCAACATAGAACCACTGATTGTTGTTTTTTTTTTTTTAATGGCACGCACAATAAGCCATATACACTACCTATACTCTCATGCGGCATTGCTATTGCGATCATTATATATTCCCGCTTGTGCTTTTTCAGGGGCTGGTACCTGATGTAAATCGGGCTGAGCCATGCAGTGTAAATCAAGCATATGCTAGATAGATGTAACTCAAATAATTGCTGGTTTGATATGAAATATCTCACACTACTTTTGTATTTTGTTCTTGTGCAAAGAAGTTACAGATGCTCCTAGTAGAAAGAAAAGAAGTTCATCCCATAGAGAAGGAGAGACCACAGAGACCTTTGTTGCACAGATGACTGTTTTCGATAAGAATAGGTAAGATTTAAGTTTTTAAGATCACTGTTTTGTCGTTCCTTTGATTGTACCTTTTTTAGAAAGCATTGCTTTTAATCTGCAGGAGATTGCAGCTGCTGGATGGAGAGTACGAAGTGTCGATGCAAGGGATGGAGGACAGCCCTGTCAGCAAGAAGCGCGCTACATGGGAAACCATTCTTGATGGAAAGGTGGGGGAGGTTTGTACATAACGTGTTTAAGGGTTTCCTCCTGTAAGCCTTCCTTTCTTGTCTTTGTTTTCCTCTTCACATCAACACATTGCTGACCATTACTCTTTATTACTGTCCTGCAGAAACGGCCACCATTTGAGACCTTTTCTCAGGGACCCACATTGCAGTTCATGTTGCGTTGGACCGGCGATGCTAGTGGAAAGTCCACTGCCCCAGTAGCAAAACCCCTTGCTACACGCAACTCCGACAGCTCCAGCCCCATGGAGACCAGAACCAGCAATCACCGAGCTGCCCTCATGAGTAAGTACATAAACAACGCAGGGTAGCTTGAACCTTATAAGATGAGGCTGAATTAGAATAATAGGAGGATATAAATATCATTGTCTGGAAATCACTTGAATTGCATTAAATATTATGTTTCTATTAAGAACAAGGGGCAAAACACATCTGTCTATATATGATGAATGATGGGAAGAATAGTACATAGTGAACATGTCTGCCTTATTCCAAATGCGTCTAGATAATACCAAGCAAAGACCTCAATAAAATCTATTTATTTCAGTCAAGATTCTCTGAAAAAAGCCAAATGGATCATGGTTTTTGATTTCTCCGCCCAATGTGGGATGGTTTATTTGTAACTGAATCTGGCAGTAGGCTGCCAGCAAGTCATTGCTGTTGAGTCTGTACAATATTTACTTGACTATGTAACTGCTGGCAAATTAACATGTCACTCTTTTGAAAAAGGCTCCGATGCGGCTTTCACACCAGCGCTTTTCCCGTTGTAGCTCCGAGCTAGAGCTTTTCTGGTTCAGCTCCGGTTTCCCTTTTCTGCTCCCGCTTTGTTCACACCACTCAGAGCCGGGATGGTATTGCGTCATTGCCTCGTCGTTTGCGTCATGACGTAACCGTTTACATGCCTGCTTCATAAAATCCAAACCGCGCGGAAATCCCTCACATCGACAACAACAACAATGGCCGATTGTATGGTTATGCTCTTTCCATCGTTGTGTACAAACTGGATAAAACGCAGGCATTTTGTTGTTGTTCAGGAGGTTGATCCCGCCCCTGCCTCGACGTAAGAGAGACGTAAGCGGCCCCGCCTCTTAGCTCCGGAGCTCTTGCTTCTAGACCGACAATTTTTTGGAGCTGGAAACGAACCGGATTCCAGAGCTAAGAGGCGGCGGCGGCGCTGCTGCGGTGTGAAGTGGAAAAAACTGTACTTTTCAGGCTCTAGCTCCGAGCTGGCGCTGAAAACGCTTTGGTGTGAAAGGGGCATGAGTCAGTAGAAGTCATGCATGAAGTCTGTGTATATTAGTATCAAACTAAATGTTTGCCTACTGTTTAAGAGCTATGGGAATTCATTGATGCATTGGTAAACAACTAGTTTGAAAAATACAGCAGAACTCTATGTTATACTGTTTCTAATTATAAACTAAGAAGATATGTATATTAGGGTCTCAAAGTAGGGATGTCCCGATCACCTTTTTTTGCTCCCGATCCGATTCCGATCATTTGATTTTGACAATCTGCCGATACCGATTTTTCCCGATCCGATCTTTATGCAATGCATTAAGAGGAAAAAAAAGGAAAAAAGCATTCAAGTTGTCCCTTAAGGTTATTTTTTTATTTAAATGACAGTACCCAACTATCCATTCTATCCAACATGGATATAGCTTCTTTTTTTCACAGCAGCATTGGATCAGTTCAGTTGTGCAGCATTGGATCAAAACAAAATAAAGCTTATCAGTGGTCCACCACAAAATAACCATGTAAACAAATTGAGTGCAGATAGTGCAGTAACAAAACAAAAGTATTATATTTCCATCTTACTGGAGTAACACAATTCAATAGTAATCAGCAGCGAACCACTTCAACACGTGTATTTTGGTGTATTCACGGCATTCATTTTGTTATTCTATCTACAGTATTGTTGTTTTATAGTTATTTGTTAATGTAACCCAATTTGTGTTCTTTGAAATTGAAAAGGATATCGCATTGTGTTTGTTACTTTCGTTGCAGATGTATATGTCTTAAGTGTAATTTGGCTTGGCTTCCTATTTATGGACATGTTTTTATTTTGAAGGAGAGGTAGCGCTGTTGACAGGAAGTTGTTGTTGCTTTGGAAACAACGTGACGGAGATTAACGGAGAAAAGTAATATCTACATATAAAGACGGAGAAAGTAAACGATAACGTTTATGGTTAAGTGTTGGCACCCCCCGAAGAGGCACAAGCTCTTACGGAGCCTACACACGCGTTGCCGCTTGGCGGTGGGCGTGTCTTGAGCTTGGGGAGACAACGCGAGCAACGCGACCAACAACCAATCACATGAATGTCCCGCCCCGGACATACAAAGCAAAGCATTCATGCTACATCCATGCTGGCTAAATATACTGTCTATGCTTGCTAGCTGTCCATTCAAACGAAGTACACTGGATATAAACTCCCCAAATCAGTTTCACCCACTGTCTCTGCCACCTCCCCCCATGCCTGGCTCCTCCGGTTTGTATCCCTGTATGTAAAGAGGGACTGGTCATATAGTACCGGGTGATTCCCTACTGCCACGATAATTTTCCCCTCAATTTTTTGACATATGGGAAATAACTGCGGTCTGGCTCTCCCAACATACACGCGGTTTGATTGGCTAGCGCTTGTACTGTCAGATTTGCATATGCGGGATTTGATTGGCTGACGCCTCCGTCGAGGCGGCAAAAGTAGAACATTGCTCTACTTTTGCAGCGAGCACCGCGAGAGAAGCTACGCTTTGCTCCCACAATGCAGTTCGGCGAATCGTGACGTCACCCCATTCAAAGTGAATGGGCAGAAGCGCTTCAACGCACGCCGCCGTGTGTAGGGGCCGTTACGTTGATATTGGAGATTTCAATGAATTCAATTTTTTTTTTTTTTTTTAACGGGGGAAAAAATGAAAACCCGAATTACGAAATTGAAACCCGAATAGTACTCCAACGAACGAATATTCAGATATTCGGGTACAGCCCTAGTGTACTCGCCGTGTTGTTGGTGGTGTTTGTTTCTCAGGTGGCGTGTTAGATTGGTCGTGTTGAACGTAGCTCTGTCCTTTCCACCACACGGAACCTCCTTCTTGCAAACATTGCATCTGGCTGTTACACTGCCTTCGTTTTCAATTTTATAATACTTCCAAACTCCTGACATTTTCTCTGTCCCGACTTCCGAGTCACCAGCTGAACGTAGCCTCTCGTAAGCTTACTGCTACTATTCGACACTCCGCCCACTCTGTTGCCAGATTTGAGAGAAATAAGCAACCAGTTCTATGAAAACAAGCCCAAGAGAAGCAACACATACATGATGTTGTGTAATTTTAAACCGAAACTAAGGCCTCAGGATGACTTTAAAACGTGAACATGGTCATTTTTGTTTTGTAATATTAAATCAAATAAAATTATTAAAAAAAACAAAAAAGGATCCCCGATCTTTTTCTCCCGATTCCGATCTTTTAAAAATCACGTGATCGGCTCCGATCACGTGATCGGATCGGGACATCTCTATCTCAAAGGTTGAGAAATTTGAAATGGCGTCAAGGATCTCTTTAGCACTGGGAATTAATTAAGCCATAGAGAAACATTAATTCAACAGCAGAGGAATTTGTTCTAATATCCCTTGCTGATGCATCCCATGAGAAATATTTATAAAAAATAAAAAAAAAGTTTCCCCTCTAATTAAACTGAACTTAACAACGGCTGTGGAATGAAAGTAAAAATCTGCCAAATATTGCATGATCATGTTATCTGTTCGACGTGTAATAAACCAGTTAAATCACCTACGTTTAAAAAGCAATAACGTTAACATGGAGATGAAACCTGCTATGTTGTGTATTAAATGTTTGGGAAATGTGTGCTTGTTTGTCTCAGTTTAAATATGTGAAATCAAAGTGATGATTTGGCGATTGTCCAAAGAAGTAACCTGTTCATCTGTTCCCGTCAGCAGTGAAAGAGTCAGTGTGCACAGACATTCAGACGAGGAAAGAGCAGGTCCTGTGTGAGCCGCGGCAGAAGCTACGTATATTTTATCAGGTACAACACAGTAAGAAACACAACTGGGCCTGGGACACTGATTAACAAGAGTCTTTTGGTGAGGTTGCTCAAAATGTACGTATAATGTCACATGTTTGGAATTACTGTCACATTTTGAGAGTTTAACTGGTTTATAAATGTACATCAAGACTAGTACAATGTTCATAAATGTAGCCAAAAAACATGTTTCACTGTTCAGACCCTGTGTGTCACTCAGTCCTTATGGTCTGTGTAGCAAAATGTGACAGTAACGCTGATGTTATGCTAGAATAGAATAGAATCATCAATTTACATCTGATGGAACCTGAGCCTCTTGTTTACCTTGTAACTAATGCAATATATCCATGTTTAGTTCTTGTACAACAATAACACACGGCAGCAAACAGAAGCGAGAGATGACCTTCACTGTCCCTGGTGTACCCTGAATTGCAGCCAACTCTACAGCCTGCTCAAACACCTCAAAATGTCCCACTCGCGCTTCATCTTCAACTACGTGGTAAGAAACCCAATGTGTTTGTCTGTAGGTGTGTGTAGTGTTGCTCATCTTAACAAGACGCCACCTGATTTGTAGCAAAGTTTAAGTAGGCCTTGAGGGAAACTGATAAATGATTCTTTGATACAGTTTGTCTTTTGTTGTATTTAATAAAGAAAGTCAAAACACAAGTGAAATCGATCTCAAATGCAGGGACAGAACAACTTAATCTTCAGAGGATAAAGTGGTTCTGTACCCAGAATACAGTAACAGTCACACTATAGGCTTTTCTAAACACCCCCACCATTAAACCATAAAACCCCCAGTCCTTTAACCATTTGCAAAAATCTCTTTTACCCCCCGTGGAATGTCAGTCCTTAACATATGTCTGTTACACACATACAAAAAATACAATTTTAACAGAGTAAAAGACATAATATATGCTTATATGTGATAATATGATATGATAATTTGACACGACAACGATAACTACTTTTGTCTGACTATATATTGTCCCAGCAGTAATTGCAGGTCGTTACACATATATAGCCACAATAGGAAAATGTGCTAGACCAATAAAGTAAAAAGATATATAACATTATTAGCCATGTAGGTTACTGTTGATGTGTCTTTTTAAACCTGCTAGATAAGGTGCTTCAATGATAATTCTCGTAACTTGGGCCACATTGTAAAGGCTCCTCAAATCTGCATCTTTACTAGGATTTTGTTTCAATAAATAACTCCTATTGGCCTGCCAGGTAGAGAGACTACCCTCACATAATTCATTTTTTAATACAGACATGGGAGACTGCCCTTTATCCTTTCTCTGTAATCTGCCTTGCAGCTTAATTCTGAGCTATTTACAGCTTAAACAGATCTGTTGTCTGCACCTGACCTGACTGCAGGGCAGTGTCACGGTCAGATAAACAAGGGGTCTAGGAAAACTATTGTACCTACTTTTTTATAATAGCAGCTAAACGCTCCTTTTTCTTACCCTCTCTACTCTCTTACAAAGCTGTCTTCCCTTGTTTCTCTGTCTGAGCAGCACTTTTATCCAAATTCACACTACTTTTCCCACAAAGGTTCATGCGAACTTAGTTCATGATCGCGTTCACACCAAAAAGAGCCGGTACTAAAATTAGTTTAGCGAACCTTTTTACCCCCTCGAAAGTCCCTGCTAGAGAGCAGGGACCTTCGAGCGGCTCTTTTGTGAGAAAAGAGCTATATTTCTGATTGGCTGGGCGGATTGTAAACCACGCCCCGTAAAACTCCCAAAAAGTTTTGTGAAGCCGCCATTTTATTAGCATTATTAGCATTAGCCCAGCGCAGAAACGCAGAGAGACTAACTTATGGCAACACAACATAAAACATGGGAGCGGTGGAGATGAGGAGGTGTCGGCGTTCTGGCGATTTACTCGTAAGGCTTCAGTAGAAGCTGCTGGGACTCCCAGCAGCTTCTACTGAAGCCAGTCCCCAACTCCGGGGACTTCCGGCCGGGGACTTTGGGCGGCAGTATACACCGTGAAGTGGTTTGCGGCCTGCCAGTAAACCCAAAGCAGAAGAAGAAGAAGTGACGTCAGAGGCTTCATTTGCCTAATCCACCCCAGGGACTTTTTCCGGTGTGAACGCGATCTGAACTTAGTTCATGCGAACTAAAGAGTTCGCATGAACTAAGTTCGCATGAACCTTTGTGGGAAAAGTACCGCAGTGTGAATGCGCCTAATGTGGCTTTCCCTTAAGTGAGAAATCACACGTATAACAATAATAACCTGCCCCTAATTTGAAAGAAAATCTCTTTAAGAGTTTCACTGATGTTCCTTTTCTTTTTGTACTTGTTTTTTTTCTGCAGCCTCACCCCAAAGGAGCGCGGATAGACGTGTCCATCAATGAGAGCTATGACGGCTCATACGTTGGCAACCCTCAGGACATCCACAGCCAGCCCGGCTTCGCTTTCAGCCGCAACGGCCCCGTTAAGAGGACGGCTGTAACTCACATACTGGTTTGCAGGTAAACTTGTGACCTCCGTTCAGAAGCGGTGTTTAAATTGAACTCAAATTGGACAATGCAATTAACTTATCAGTTAAATCTGATTTTCATAGTCTGGTTGAGTTAGTAATTCATTAAATGAACATCAAGGAGCTATCATGAGCAGGGAGCCCGCTCAAAACAGACTAAGACCAAGAGATTGTGGCAGTATTCCGTATCAGCATATGTAATATCTAATAAAGGAAGGAGTATTACAAAGTTATGCTTTCTCTCTCCTGTCCACTAGGCCCAAAAGGATCAAAGCGAGTCTGTCAGAGTTCCTCGAGACTGAGGACGGAGAGTTGGAGCAGCAGAGGACTTATGTGAGCGGACACAACCGCCTGTACTTCCACAGTGACAGCTGCATGCCCCTGCGGCCCCAGGAGATGGAGGAGGACAGCGAGGACGAGAGAGATCCAGACTGGCTGCGAGAGAAGACTGCCACGGTGAGGAGCCATTACTCATCTGCTGTTTGGTTTCTGGCTCACTGTTGAACTGGGTATACACACACTTTGAGCTCAATTTCCCACAAAGAAAAACAAACTTATCATCTCACCTTGGCTGAGTCTTTACACCTGTGTATAATTAACCAGTTGTTCTTGATTAGGAGTAGGGATGGGTGGTGTTACCGTTTTATCCCCGTGTCACGTTCTGCCATGACATGGATTTTGTTTTATTGTGAACTCGCACGTTTAGGTTTATTGTCATTGATTTAGATTGACAACAACATAATTTTTTGTAACAATTTCATTAAAATGGTTTGTCTGTGTGAGTATTTCGGAGGTTCATACTGAGTGAATATAGATTTTGGTGTCGGATTACCATGGCAACAAAGACTAAAAGCATTTGGGTCAGTCCTGCTTCCCATAAATAACTTAAAGATGCTCAGAGCAACAACTATTGAACAACACAGAACACATCTTCAGCTTGCTCTAACACCCGTACACAATTATATATTTTAGTATTGATTCCCTGATTCTGCTAATATTGCTTTTTAAAGTTGTTCCATTGCTCTCAAGGCTAATTTTCATTAGAATGTGTTTTTGTTGAGATAACAGCAAAGGTTTTAATAAACAATAAATTACACTGCGAATAACCATGGTGCATGGTAGTGTTTTTGCATCACCCTAATCTCACATCTTTTCTTACCTGCAGCAACTGGATGAGTTCACAGATGTCAATGAAGGAGAGAAGGAAGTGATGAAGCTGTGGAATCTGCACGTCATGAAGTATGGGTACGTGGGAAACATTACTGAATCTTCATGAAGTATTCCTTAAAGGTCACCTATTATGCAAAATTCACTTTTTCATGTCTTTTATACATCAACATGTGTCCCCTCTGTGTAAAGAGATTCTGGAAGTTTCAGGAAAAAATATTCGCTCACTTTTTGTCCTGATCCATTTATATAAAACCTGTCTGAAAATGAGCTGATCCGATTTTGGCCACTTTATGATGTCATAAAGGTTTTTTGGCTTGTGTAACCATTAGCCAATAATAAACCAAGGTAACACCTGCCCACCTTATCACCTGAATCTCCTCCTGGAGCCATGTTTTGTATATAACTGAGAACTATAATATATTGATGAAAAACAGTATAATAGGGGACCTTTAAGCTTTAAGCAATATAATTGTTGGTTAATGTGTATAATTATGAATGTTAATCTTGACAGATAACTTTTGCTTAGTCACATATACAGTAGGACTAATCTTTGCAGCTCTACTCTTGTTTAGAGTTCCTCTTTTCTCCAGTTTCATAGCAGATAACCAGATGAATCAGGCCATCCTGCATTTCGCGGAGAACAATGGAGCTCACATAATCCGCCGCAAACTCTGCCGCAACTTCCTCCTGCATCTAGTCAGCATGCACGACTTCAACCTGGTGAGCACAGCCACCATCGACCATGCCATGGCCCGTCTGAAACAGATCCAGGAGGAGCTTCCAGACACAGAGGAGGAGGCGCAGCCGGGCCAGAGTCTGGTACCAGCAGCAGCCTGCAACGGCACCGTCACCCCCTCCACCGCAGGGAAACTGGGCAAGAGGACAAAAAGCACACTTACAGACTGATGAAGGATGGATGGATCAATGATTCTCGTATTGTTTTGTTTTTTTCGTTTCATCCTGAATGAACATTTCCAACTCTATGGTGCTTAGATAGGTGGCAGAAGTGGTCAGCGGAGGATCTGACCACAAGCAGACCAGTATACAAGGTAAACAAGTTTTGGGAACTTGTGAACTGAACCAAATATCACCCACATCTACACAAACCAAGATTATGAGGACTGTGGAATGTGAGTTGAACCTACTTAATGTGCATTTTGTAGGAGCCATTGAACTATCTGTCTTTGGGTGAGAGAGTGAACAAACGGTCTGATGATGTGGCGCGACTGCCTTTGGTATGTGATAGACAACTGTATCATGACTACAGTTAAAAATATACTGGTAACATTGTCACTCTTAATTATTTGTACACATACACAATAACCTTGTTGAGAACTTACCCTTTTAGCTGATTATTTTAGCACTTGGTGTTTGTATTTAGAGAGTTTACCTTGAAATTGTTTCCTCTTTTTTTATTCCTGCTGCACCAAATGTTAAATGCAGCTTTCCCAGTGTCATCAGTGGAGACACTTTCGGGGGTCCAATTTCACTGTTGTGAATGAGACTTCCTTTTAAGGGTTTGACAGTTACAGTCAAAGTCCACACTATTGCCACCAAGTTATAGATTATATAAAGCCTGTAGAGCTTGTTAGGAACCCAATGGTTGCAATGCCAATAGTACTGTACTGTACTGTAAGCATTGGGATCTGGAACCACATTCAATTATGGTTTGGGTCCATGCTAAAACTCCTACTTCATCACCCCTAAGCCTTTCGGCCTGCATTGATAACAGCTAAAGGAAAGCCAGGGAAATCACTGTTTCTGAATATTTTATTTACGTAAAACAACCAGCAGCACATCATCCCATTTATCATTCAAGATAAAAGTGATCAACTTTTTCTGATTGCCTGTAGTTTGTTTTCACTTTGAGCTTTCAACATGTTTCATTTTCTTTCAACATGAATGTCGGAAGCTATTGATAGAAACGTAATCTCCTCAAATGTTTAACTATGTCCCGGTATGAATCGGATCAGTTTTTCTTTCAACGCGATATGCTCTTTATTGGATGTTTGGTTTTCAGATCCAAGTCAGTTTTATGTCCCGTTGGGTGCAATTTATGCCAAAGGGGAATATTTCAAAAGTCTTTTAGTTCAGTATATTATTTAGCATATTTTCTCTTGTTCATTCCACAACATAAAAAGCAGCTGTAGTTGTGTTTTCTTGTTTGCACCTAAATTGGTGCACATCAACACTCATTCGTTCAAGAGACATCTCTTTTCTGGCTGTATGGGACAACTAAATTGACAATACTCCTCATTTCATGGAAGGTTTCTGTTTTCATCTGACATGTTCACCATTTTATGTCAAAAAAAAATGTACACTCTGGTTAGGGGGACTTTTATATTTAAAGAAATAAAATACATTTGACCTTATTCATGGCTGTCATGTTTGAGTGATTTATGGACACTAGTTATTATTACATTCTATCGTGGACTGTCTGGCAATTCCAGTTGAATAATAACTCAATTTGAATCCGCGTGGACCTTGACTTATAAAGGACATACTGTATGTTATAATATAAAGAATTACATGTGTTATTAATTGCATAGCTGTCTTTTGAGAGAAATTACCAGCTGCATATTATGTTATAGGTCTTTTAGGTGATATAATTCAGACCTGCAAAACAGTTGGCTTTTCTTAACTTGAAAGTCACTTTTTTCACTTTTTTCTTGAACATTTGACCACATAGCTGAATGTAGTTTGGTCAATAATTTTTAGTCGCGAAAAAAGCAAGTATCAGTAGCTGAGGTGCAGTTCTAATAAGCTTTAAAGATAAGACCCCTTTTAAAATGAATGTTCAAACAAGGCAACATTGGATACGTATAACAAGGCAACATTGCATCTCTCCAGTGAATATCAAAGGAAAAAGGTTACCCATCATTCTGACCTTGCAAATTTCCCAGACACATTAGGTGTATCCAGAGAAAGCTTCTTTCTAAAGGGAAGAAATATTCCATATTGTCAATTCTTGTGTTTTTTTTAAAATTTCTTTTTGAAAACCGTGTTAAAATAAAGTTGTTCTGCTGTTCCTGCAGTTTCCAAAAAAGTGTCAAATATTTCCCCTGACCTCTTGACACTCCAAAGCCATACTTTTACTCAAGCTACTGTGAAGGAAAAGGAGTGTGCTCCATTGTCCACCGTCTGGCTGTAATGAACATATTTAGGTGACTCTCACATGTTCATGTGCTTTAAATTGCTTTCAATGCAGAGACTAGGTTCATATAAGAGAGTAACATGTTGTTTTGGCCAAAGCTGCCACTGGCCCACCTAGTTAGGCTTTCTTTATTTGTCTCGTGATTTTTTTAATTTAACAAATAAGCAGTGAGTTTATTTTTCAAGGGACTCACTCTTCAAATATAGAGCCTTCTAGATATTGTGGCAAGCTATTTTATTTCATTAATAATTTGTCTAGCACCCTCCATCCAAGAAATGCAGCACGAAGCGCTTTACAAAAACGAAAGATGAATAAAAACACATCAATAAAAAGTTATCTTCAACTTTTTTACATCCCTGTAAAGGAAAAAATACACGATCTACACAGAAGTACAATATCTGGTGACAACAGCGAGAGCTACCACTCTGCAATGAATTCCGAGGAAGAGTATTTGAGATGGGATTTTCGACGAACATCTGTATCTTACACCAATTTCACCAAGTATTGTTTATGTATTTAAGTCCGCAGTTAGTAACAACGTTTAGGCGTATGTGATGCGAAACTCAAACTATGTCCCTATGTATGCATCATGAGTTTGGTATCCTCGCTAAACTAAACGAGAGCCTCCTCATTGTTTGTATGAACACGATCTTTGGTTATATCATACGGTCTCGCGCACGTTTTAAACGTCATTTCAGGGTAGTTGCCTGGGATGTTTCTGGATTCAAAACAGAAGTTTGTTTTATTTTTGGCTTTTTCAATTCCCTGCTACAATGAATTAAGGTACTGTGGGGTCGGAGGAGTGTACTATTTAGTTCGCTCGCTTGGTTAGTGTAGCAAATTGTCGTTAGCATAATGCCAAGAGTCTTTGAATTAGGAGTACGATGCGAAACAAACTCAAGCGGAGCAACAAATGTAAAGATGCTCCATGTCCGAGCAGAGAGCAGCCGAGAACAGCCGAGGTGATCAGGTTGGTGTTGTCAGACTCGAGTTGTTCCTATGATGAAACATCACCAGAGAGAGATCCAGCCTCGCTGGCTGCAGGAGACACACATGTTGCTCCTGCAGGCATCTCCACCACACAAGTTAAACCACTTCAGGAGCAGAGGAAGACTTTTTGCCCAAAATACGTTAAAATTGCACCAATTTTCATACGTACAACTAAGCAAAGCCAGAGTAAACGGAGCCGGGATGTGAAACTGGATCAGCCTGCAGACCAGGTGCAGGAATTAGTGCTCCCTGATGTGCAGCTGGGGAAAAGTCAGCAGCGTGCATCACCTACAGAGAGAAAGAGATCCTGGAGAGCACAGCTGTCAGCCTCAGCTCTGCACATCTGCATGGAGGAAATCCAAACCTCCAACCCAGCGTTATCAGTGCAAACAGTGTTCAATACTTTGCAGAAGAAAGCGAGTGAGAGGCTGCAGAATGTGGGATCCACAGGTTAGATTGAGTCACGGTCTGTTATGTTGAGTGTGCTTTCAATTGATGATTTAGTTTAGTTTATGCATTCAAAAAGTAAGTTAAAGCTTGATTTTCTTCAACTGAACTTCTGCTCTTCTTTCCGAAGCAGAAAACTCCCGTCAAATTCACTTAACTGAGAAGAGAAAACGGATAAATGAAAACTCTGAGAGGGTGTTCAAACGTCTGAGGTCTAGTGTCACAGCAGAGGATACCGTTGGTATGGGTCACTGTCCCGTGTCAACACATTTTATCCAGGAATATCCTGTCCCATTGGTCCAACAACAGCGCAGAAGCAACAAACTCAGTCGTACTCACAGGCTGAGGCAGCAACGTGGGAGCCCAGCAGGCCTGGTGAACCACTATGAGCCCCTTCCTCTACTGATAAATCAATCAGAGTCTTGCATCCAGTCACTCAAAACCTCTGACATCCTTCAAAAAGGTAAACCTGTCAAACTATGACTGGTTTATGACATGTTTCATGCCCTCTAATAGCACACACACACATAACATTTCCTCCCTTTCGTTTGTCTAGATTCCAGTTTTGAGGATGTTCTCTGGACAGACAAATACAGTCCTCAGCATATAAGTGAAGTCATTGGCAACTCCGCCTCTGTGAATAAACTACAAAGGTTGGTTTTATACAATACTCCCCCTCTGACTTTACTGATGTATTGTAGAAGAAAAACACGTGAGGGCATAATCTTTTCATTTGTTGTGTGTTTTTATTGAATTCAGTTGGTTAAAGAAATGGAAACTAAGAGCTGACTGTGATGAGAGGAGAAAAATGGAAGAGAAGAAGCAAGAAGATAACAGAAATGGTATGAGCTGGTATTTATCACATTTGATCTTGTATATCAGGGTTAAACTTTTAACGTGGTAAATTTGGCATATTCAAATTTTTAGTATAGCAAATAATTGGTGACAAGCTTGCTTATAATGTGCACGTGACTTTTAATGACTCAGGATATTATAGAACTTTCCATGTGTGGGGTTATTTAGTTAGAAAATGCATGCCTTTCCTCCTGTGCAGACTCATGGGACTGTGGAGACTTCCAGGGTGAGGGGGGGGCCGAGGGCGACCGAGAGGAGCCGCTCTGCAACACCATGCTGATCACCGGACCTCCAGGGGTGGGAAAGACCGCCTCGGTGTACGCCTGCGCCCAGGAGCTTGGCTTCAAGGTTGGGTTCAAACTGGGTCAAAATCTTTGTATCTCTTCTGCCAAATGATGATCATCAACATCGATATACATATCTTAAATATAACCATGCCAACAAATTTGCTCTTCATTTCCACCAATAATTGATGCCTGGTAGGGTTGAAAATCTCCGTTTCTGCTCACCTCTGTGAACAGCTGTGATAACAAAAATATGTCAAATCTTATCCACAAAATGCAATAAGAGAAGACTTAGAAGAATACAAAAAGATTTAAAAGGATAATATGAACAGTTTGTTAATGACTAAATAAACTGTTTCATTAAAAAACCTGGTCTCAACCCTGATTCCCTCAATAACTACCGGCCCATCTCTAACCTCCCATTCCTGTCAAAAATTCTGGAGCGAACTGTTGCCTCCCAACTAAAATCCCATCTGGACTGCAATAACCTTCATGAACCTTTTCAATCTGGTTTCCGTACTCGCCACAGCACAGAGTCTGCCCTACTCAAGGTGACCAACGACATTCTCCTCTCTGCTGGCTCTGGTTCCCTCTCAATTCTCATTCTCCTTGACCTAACAGCCGCATTTGACACGATCAACCATTCCATCCTCATCAACCGCCTCCAGTCTTCCATTGGCATTACCGGTACTGCCCTCTCCTGGTTTAAATCCTATCTCTCTGACAGACATCAATTCATCTCCATTAACAACTCCAAATCCCCCACAGCCCCCGTCAATCATGGCGTCCCTCAGGGTTCTGTACTTGGTCCCCTTCTGTTCATCATCTACATCCTCCCAATTGGACAAATCCTCCGTCAACACCAAATTCGACTGTTATGCTGATGACACGCAGCTCTACCTCTCAACAAAATCAGTTTCTCTAACCACACACTCCCAGCTCAGCACCTGCCTCTCTGACATTAACATTTGGATGCAAAACTATTTTCTAAAACTTAACTGTGACAAATCGGAACTTATAATCATTGGCCCAAACTCACTGACTCGCTCAACCCAAGATTTTTCTCTTACCATCGATGGCTCCATTGTCAATCCCTCCACTCACATCTGTAACCTTGGCATCATCCTCGACCCCACCCTCACTTTCCTCCCTCACATCAACCAGATCACAAAAAACGCAGTCTTCCATTTAAAGAACATCGCCCGCATTAGACCCTCTCATTGACCGCTGCTGAAACTCTGATCCATGCCTTTATAACATCCCGACTGGATTACTGCAACAGCATACTTTTTGGATCACCTGCATTCACACTAAAACACTTCAAAATGTCCAAAACACAGCTGCCCGCTTGCTCACCTCCACCCGACGCTTGACCACATCACCCCTATCCTCCATGACCTCCACTGGCTCCCCATCAAACACCGCATTGACTTTAAAATATTACTTTTCACTTTCAAAGCCCTCAACAACCTTGCCCCCCCACTACCTCTGTGACCTCATCCAATGACACAACCCCACCCGTCGCCTCAGGTCTGCTGATGCTAACTTACTGCAGCCCATCAGGACAAAGCTCCGGACCTGGGGTGACGGGGCCTTCGCAGCAGCCTCCCCCACACTCTGGAACTCCCTCCCCAGCCACGTCAGATCCGCCAACACTCTCACATCATTCAAACAATCCCTCAAAACTCACCTTTTCACTCTTGCCTTCAACTCCTAATCAACTAACCCCTTGCCCTTATTCCTCCTAGCTTAGCACTTTCTACTTTTGTTGTTATTTTGTTTTACTTGCTTGTAAGCGCTTTGAGCACCAGGAAAAGCGCTTTATAAATGTAATGTATTATTATTATTATCAGTGAGATCTGAGGTTATTCCACTGACTGTTCACCAATTTAAAGCAAGTTGACCAATTCAACTGGCTAAGTAACCTAACTGAGAGGAATTCGACTTTATTTCATCTTTCATTTCCAAACAAAGGTGTTTGAGGTGAACTGCTCCTCCCAGCGCAGTGGCCGCCATGTTCTGTCCCAGCTGAAGGAAGCTACCCAGTCCCATCTAGTGGAGATGCCAGGGAAGGACCCACTGAAACCAACCTACTTCAACAACTACAGCATCAACAGCTGCACTCCTAGACCTGACACTTTACCTGGTGAGAATACACTGTGCGTTCTGAAGTCCAGATAAACATAATAATCATCTCTTACTTAGTGACTTACTTAGACAAACTCGCAACAGTTTCTTTCGTAAGAAAATGATGGTGCTGGATTTAAAGGTCACCTATTGTGCAAAATCCACTTTTTCATGTCTTTTATACGTTATTATGTGTCCCCTCTGTGTAAAGAGATTCTGAAAGTGTCAGGAAAAAAGATCCATCTGAAAATGAGCTGATCAGATTTAGGCCACTTTATGATGTCATAATGTTTTGGCTTGTGTAACCATTAGCCAATACCCAACCAAGGTAACCCCCCACCTTATCACCTGAATCTCCTCCTAGAGCATTTTCTGTATATATATCTAGAGACCTATAATATATTGGTGAAAAACAGTATAATAGGGGACCTTTTTTACATAGTGTTTAAATGTATACATGAAGACAGGATTGGATGCTCCAATATCATATTTTATAGACTTTAATGTGTTTTTCTTTCACAGAAAAAACAGTGCGTCCCAAAAACATCACCTGTACCTCTAAAAGGAAAGCAGCTCAGAAATTAGGTCACCCAAGTCGCAAAGGAAAAGCAAATCAACCAACAGTCACTTTGACCAACTACTTTCAAATGAAGGCCAAAGCAGATCGCTTACACTTATTGCCATCTGATGAACCAGATGGCAGGAAATCCGTAAACCCATCACCAGGCTCTGATCAAACGGTGCCGCAGAACAAAAAGACTGCCACGTCGCTCATTCTGTTTGAAGAGGTAAACCATCTGGCAAACCCACACTGTAACACATATCATTATCTGGATTTGAGTCTTCTGCACATGTTTAGGCTGGTCTGATCCTTTTTGTATCTGTCTGCCACCGCAGGTTGATGTCATTTTTCATGATGATGTGGGTTTCTTTTCGGCCATCAAAACGTTCATGACAACCACTAAAAGACCGGTCGTTCTGACCACCAATGGTAAACGCATACACTGTCGTTTTAGAAAAGCTTTCAGAACAAGTTGTGATATAAAAGAAACAAGTATGGCTAAATCAAATAAATGTCTTCTTTAGATCCCTTATTCAGGGAGAGATTTAACTGCAGCTTGGAGGAAATCACTTTCAAAACCCCATCAGTGGTAAGTCGGACTTTCATTTCTACAATATTGTACAACTTCAGTGTGACATACTTAGATGTTTCCTGAAGTAGCTCACACAGTGTATGTTTGTAACTGTAGGAGCCATATGTTCAAATGTATAATTTGATATAGTATATAGATATATATATATATATATATATATATATATATATTTGAACATTGTATTTCTTTGTTATTAGTATTATTATATCATTTATTTAAATCCGCTGTAATACAATTTACGTCATAGCCGACCGCAGCTGCTGCTAATTAGAAGGAAAAAGAATCACGGAGCAAAATAGTTTTTTGACCTTTGAAAATATGTGTTTGTACTAATACCTTTTTCTTTAAGTAAACAGTCAATCAAACTGACCTGAGACCTACTTTTGTTGGAGTCAAGCTTATTGCTACATCCGGATATTCAGATCGTAAAATGTTGGATTAGACGGTACTACAGTGACATAAAAAGGATCTGCTTGATAGTGTATAGGCTTCCCACACATGCAGAATCATGATGGCAAATATTAGCATGAATAACAGTTTGTCATAAACTTCCTCCATGCATTACAAGGTGAATGTCTGCAGCTACCTGCAGCTGGTGGCTTTGGCTGAGAGCGTGCAGCTGGAGCTGGACGCTGTCAAGAGGCTGGTCAGTCTGTGCAGAGGAGACGTCAGGCGCTGTCTGCTGCAGCTGCAGCTCTGGCTGCAGAGTGGAGGAGGACAGACATCTTGTGAGGAGCTTACTCATGTACAGTGTGAGTTACTCTAAATAAATCACAATCACTCCCCTAATAGACAAGAGTTGTGTTACCAATAACATCAATTCAAATTTTCAGGATTTGCAGATTGTTCTACTTTGTATTGCAATCCCTACACTGCAATCTCAGGATATATAAAGCTCCAATTTATGTTATATTCTGTTATCTAGATTTGAGTGGTCGTAAAAGAGGACAAGATGTAGACCTCCAGCTTCCTAAATATGAGCCATGCTGTGCTGCTAGCATGCTGGGTCTCCACACTGTGACCCAAAACCAACTGGTAAACCTTTTACAGGCAAGTATTGATATGTTAAGATCGTGTTTAATCACTCCATTCACTTTTTATCAGGACAAAAACTGACATCATCTGTTGATCTTTTTAGTCTAATGTTTGGTCTGAAAATGACACGGAGCAGCTCCTGAGGCTCCTGGCAGAGAGCTGGAGAGGGGGTGTTCTCGTGCTGCGCTGCAGAACGAGACGGACCCTCCTGACATCGATCTTCACATCAAGCAGCTCGATGGATATGTCAGTGTTAAGGCATCAGCCACCAACAGCAAATCTGTTAAGAACATCTCCAGGCTTAGCAGAAACAAATGTATCACAGCAATGATTGACGACACATCATCTTCCAGTTTGACACAAAGAACTCCATTATCATCAAAAAGGGCTCCTTCAGCAGCTGCTACTAAAAGAGACGAGACTGAAAAAAAAGCAGTCGGATTTGAAACCGACTGCCTGGACGCTTTGACAGACTTCTTTGACCTCATGTCGTACCTTGACTCAACAATGCCAGCTGCAGCAGCGCCGCTCGTTTCAGGCCGATCTGAGACCTTTGTCTGGACGGGGGCTGAGATAAAAGATGGGATGACGGATGAGATGAGTGCAGACGATGATGTGTGCTGGACTTTGAGCCAGGAGGGGCTGCTGGACGTTCAGGCTGCTGCTGAGGGATTGGGGTTTCACAGGTGCTGTTATCGAGTGTCTGAGGCGTGGACTGAAGCCCACAAATATAAACAGGAAGTGGGAGACGCAAGTTGGCGGAGGCTGGTGGAGAGACTGACAATACCTGCCTCTTCCAAACACCAGGGCCTCAGCTTTAGTTTTCAACCTCCGTGTGCAGCAAGGTGAGTCTACTCTCCATCCTAACTTCTGAATTATTATTATTTTTTACTACCAAGCATATCAGTGTTTTTTTAAAGGTCCCATGTCATGGCCATTTCTACTGATCATAATTCCATTGTTGAGGTCTACTAGAATAGATTTACATTGTTCCAAAATCACATTGGTTTCTCATACAGCATCTCTGTATATTCACTCTCTGTCCTAAACGGCTTGTTGGAGCTCCTGCCAATCTCCAACGAGGCATTCTGGGGCAGCATAGACAGGTCTTTTCTGTTAGAGTTTTACTCGCTACAGGGTGTACTTTGAGGGTTTGTGACTGCAGACCGTTTACATGCAGAAAAAGCTACATAACACACAAGGGGACGGGTAATAACCGGAAAAGCATGACATGGGACCTTTAAGGACTGTTAGGGTTTTTTTGTTTACAATGAACTTAGCAAAACAATTGTTTACAACACTATGCATGTGTCTTTCCCTCCAGCGTGTGCAGGCGGAGGTACGAGCTGAGCAGGAAAGTGCTTGGCAGTAAATCCTTCGGCCTGCTGGGGAACACACGAGCCGTCAGTGTGGACTACATGCCCGTCCTCCGATACATCTGTCGGTCTCAGAGAGAACAGAAAGAGGAGCCAGTCGGGTGAGACGGACACATCAATTACATTAAAGAGGCCAACTACCTTTAGTACAAGTGATTAATAATTTAGCACTGATGACAGCACTGTTTTTAACAAATTAAATCTACTATTAAGAAATACCTCGCCCGCAAAGTTATCTATTGTATCTCCATTACTCACCCTTGTTCCTTTACATATGCATTTCAGCTAGTCTTAATATTAAAACCACTTCCGCATGTACATTGTTTTGGGGGGGAGTGAGCATAGGACTTGGATTATATTGAGTTTTAAGAGATGGTGAATGGATGTGTTGAAATACCTTTTTATGTCTACATGTTGTGATTGTTGGTTCACTGTGTAGTCAAGTTTAGAAAACGTTTTATACAAAGGGCCATTTTTGGGCTGTAGTGTTCCTTTAACTTCATTATAATAAACTGGTGACACCAGGGCAGTCAGTGTGACAGATGACACAAATAATACTTAAGACTTGCAGACAAACTCTAATGATTGCTCCCCCACTGTAGGTGTCTGAACTACCTCAGCAGCACTCGCCTGGGCCTCTCAAAGTCAACCATCCAACTCCTGGCAGAAGATTTCCCGTAGAGAACCTCACACACTACCTCACATTACTCCAGTCAGCGTTTTATTTTACTTCTGTGCATTTATTTACCTTATAACAATCTCCACCTAATTACTTTCAAATGAATTTGATGCAGCTGATGAGAAATCACATTTTATTTCTGTGAAAAGTAAATAAAATCAATTCTATTTTTGCAAATGATCATTTTTAAATGACGAGTGTTCCGGCACTTATGTGGGTTGCCGTTGAGATCATTGCAGTGCAGTGTTATTGCATAATCCAGACAGCATTTACTTTATGATGAAGGACCACTGCAGCAATAACAAAACATTGCAGCAACCCTTATGCTAAGCATACCAAAACGACAGTATTAAGTGTTTCATGTAACAGAAAACATATTTATTATCTTGTATCATCACCTTCTACCAAATCTGTTCAAGAGGTAAATGTTTGTTAAAAGTCCACAAAGGCTCAGAATTCCACTCCCAGGTTTGTTTTAGCTCCTGGGATGAGATCAGACCATGTGGCGGCTAAGCGGAGGATTTGCTGAGCAGTTCATAAAAAGCCACAGCCTGGAGCAGAGCGTTACAGAGTTCCTCTCCTTCGCTCTTGCTGTTCATCTGGAAAGCATTCCTGTACTTCATCAGCAGATTGGGGGGGAAGTTTATCCTCGGGAGCTCCTTTGTCACCGAATCTGACATCAGCTTTCGCACTGCCCGCGCTCCACTGGTCCGCGAGTCGCCCACCATGAGTTCAAAGTGACGCCCCACAGCGGTACGCATCATGTTCAACACCCTGCAGAGAAAGGAAGTCAAGGGGGGACATTATGGAACAAGTCATTGTTCAAAGCACATTTCACAATAAATGTCATGTGTGTTTGTACAGTATTTAGGCAGCTTTTATATTGGTAAAGTTGTAATTCTCTCACTTTGGAGGTATGTTGGAGTCCTGGGCTAAGTTTCTCGGCTCCAGCAGAGAAAACAACATGGCCTCCACAGTCCTCATGTGGGCCATGATCGGGAACAGAGCTGTGTTCTGCACCGAGATGGAGGATTTCTCGATTATGTAAAAGTTAGCTGAGGGGAGGACTTTCAGAACTGCAGAAACCTGAAGGCAGACCGGAAACAGTATACATTTTGCATTAGTACTTGGATTTATTTTGTGTGCCTTAAATGACATCTAGATGTTAACAAAAGGGAAAACAAATTGACAATAGGTGTCATATATTTTCTCTCCTCAAAACGAATCAACTATTGTAACATTTCAATTGTAACAGGGGAAATCTGGTAATTGTACTTACATCATTCAAGTAAGCAGAAGCCAGGTATGTTCCCTTAAGGAAATGTGGACATTCTAGCTCTTGCCAATCCAACACCATCATCTCACGGTCCACATGAGCCCAGGCGATTTTATTAGTCCCGCACACAATTGACACAATTGCATTCGCCTCCTAAGCAGACAAAGAGATTCATGATAGTTACAGTGAATGATCCTGATTTCTGAAATAAGACAGTCAGTGCTATGACATCCAGACAGAGACACAAAATACGGCAGCATCTTTGTATAGTCCTTTTGTATCCCGCCCCTTTGTACTAATTTCGTTTCTCTGTGGTAGTTTGTGTCTTTTAGACGTATTTTTGATTTTCTATGACATCATTTTCAGTCTTTGATTATGTCTCTTAATAATCATTTGCTGTTCTGTAGTCGTGTTTCTTTTTGTAGTCATGCTAGTTTGTGGCTCTTGGCAGTCATTTTGTCCCTCTAGTCATCTATGTGACTTCCGCATCCCAAGTTATGTTTTATATCTATTCATTGTTTTGCTTCTCTTTTGGTATTTTGTGTCTGCTTATGTTTCTGTAATTCTTTTGTGTCCATTGTGGCATTTGGTTATTTATCCCATAAGATATGTTATCATAACTTAACAGAGTTTCTCAGCCAGTTGTGCCCCTCTAACCCCACAGGCACCCTCAGGCCAGTGATGCATGTAAAGACAAGTGCAGGTGTTTGGAAATACACAAGGACCTTACCTCCAACCAGGACCTGTCGACCTCTGGCCTGATAAACTTGGCCAACTGAATCCTCACGTTCCTCTCCCTCTTCACGGGGTTGAGGATGGAGTTGAACACAGTGACAGCACTTTTGTGTTTCAGCAGCGGTACGTTCACCACACTCTCCAGAGTTTTAAAAGGTCCGTTTTTAGTCCTGTACTCCACGATGTTGACTGACTTGCGGCCTCGGAGGAGCTTGACGCCTGCCAGCTCTGACGGTGAGGCGTTGTTGAGCATCTGGAGGATGGTGTCTTTTTGTTGGGATGTGTAGCAGGCATCCAGGGATCTATTGGCCTCATCGCAGGGCTCTGAGGTGGAGGTGATGGAGGCGTTCAGGGTCTCAAAGCCTGCCACGGGAACCCGGCTCTGCCAGCAACTTGTGCACTGAAGGTACCGCGGCTCCAGCTTCGGGAGGCAGCCATGCCGAGGACGATGGAATAAACCAGACTGTCCCGCATACTGACCTGCAGAGGATACCCAAATCAACCCTGGTAAATATATATTTTTGTATTTATTTAGTCAAGAACGTACATGAACATCATATATCTTGTATACGAAACGGGCCAGACATGTTAAGTAATAAGACAATAACATAAAATAAAAATAGTTTCCTATTTCAGATTAAATCAATGAATGTTTATTTATATAGCCCAATATCACAAACAAATTAAGTATTTGTTAAATACACAATTAGTTGTGATTGCCTTTTTAAATCATGTTTTAAATGAATTTCCCCCGAGGGAGATTAATAAAGGTTCCTCTTCTTCTGATATGACACTTAATAGTGCTACTAAGTATCAGAATCATACACACCACTATACTGTAGTTGTGTTATGATATGACATTAAACATTGTGAATCTTTGAATGTTAAAATGTCTATCCTGGAGTTGTAGACCTGTGTCATATAAAACCCAAAATGCTAACAGGCTGACTCCTCAACACGTGAGATGAAAGCCGTCGTGTCTGTTAACTCACTGTTATCTCCCTGACCTAATTTTCACTGTGAAAACTCGAGAAGAAGAAGTCTAAAAAATATAAAACTGTTGAAATAGCAACAGAACCTGCAAATGTGACAACTAGCTACATGTAATTAGCATCACACTGCTACTATGGGAATTTAAACAGTAAGACATCATTTTACAACTTACTTCTCTGAACGACCGAAGACAGAAATTGCCTGGCGAGCCACATTCTCGTTATTTAAAATAAATAGTAATATGTTTTTGTTACAACATTATACTCTCTTTATACATCCATGCATTATACAGGTTGAAGAGTTTGCCCTTTTGTCCGACTGTTTCATTACGTCGGCTAAGAACAACATCGCGACAATGGTTCCGGTTTTCTTCTTCTCTGTTTTACTTGCGGATTGCAAATGGACGTTAAAGGTTAATAGTGCCACCTAATGTATGGGAGTGTATAGTTTAATGTGGTGCTCACGTGGTAACTTTACTATACACTATTCAATAGCTGTACACAAGCAACATTTTGATGCACTTTACTGCAGTTTGTATTTCTACAACACTGCTGAATATTATACATCTTACTCCAAATATTGTCTATAGTTTATCAAATGTGTTTTATATATTTATTATACATGTTTTATTTAATTTGCTTCATTTTCACCAGTTTTAATATGAAAATGTTGCTTACTCTTCTGCATAATAAGTAATTGAAATACTTTAAATACATTTAGCTGATAATGCTTTCGTAACTTTCCCTAATGGATATTTAAATGCAATGTTAACATTGTGGTATTGCTACTTTCATTTTTTTTAAATCTGAACATTGCTAAAAACAAAAGCCTCCAGAATGACCATGTAACAGATATATTTAGATTTTCTTTTGAAGGGCTGTTGTAATAGACAGTTTTAGCTAAGCTATCTATATGAACTAAAATATTGTGTGTCCATTAGCTTGTTTTGCCGTTTGCCTGTCCCGTATATTGGCCAGAAAACATCAGTGCAGCTTTACATTTTCAGCCATCTGTATTGACCGTATACATTTCAGAAAAAAGGAAGTGCTTAGGCTCAGATTTTTTCTTTTAACTTCCTGTCTACAATGGTAGGGGGATTGTGTTGCAATATGTAATCAGGGATATGACCTTTGCTAAATGTCGATGTTTGAGAAGTAGTCGTAATTGCCACATGAACAGCATTTCTTCAGAGTTATGTAATGTGTTTGACAGCAGAGTAATTCGGTTTATTGTTTTAGAAAATGACAAAAGAATCCATTAAATGCACATTTTCACAACATACTGTAAGTCAATAGAATTTCATAGAGGGCTGACCATGTTATTATTTTTTTAGATGAGGAAAGGTGAAGATTCTTAGGCTAGTTGGGTTATTATGTAATAACATTATTTTCTTTTATTATTAAAGGTTGTTAAGATGTCTTTATTAGGATCCCCATTATCACTAGCATGAGCATTGGCTATTCTTCCTGGGGTCCTCACACACTCAAAACATACATAAACATACAACAAAATTAAAACAAAACAAAACAGCTCATAATTTCATGCAATTTACAGTGAAATGAAGTGAAAACTAAAATGGTCATCCAATTATCGCCATCCTAAGGCCAAACAAAAGTAAATACAAATAAGTGTACATAATAATATATGCATACATAGTCACAGGCACAGTTCAAATTTACTTTGTAATACTTAAATATTTTTTTAGCAACCTTTTGAAATGTACTTGAGAATTTTCCTGAATGATGTGAACCGGTAAAGAGTTCCAGCTGATCATGGCTCTGTACATGACTGTTTTCTGTCCCATATTTGATTTAGATTTGGGTAATACAAACCTTCCTTCTATTGTATGTCATGTTTGATAGTTATGTTGTGCATATTGCGCTATAAACCTTTGTGATAATATATATGGTGAGTGAGTCACTGTAATATTTCTGACAAAATGTAATAAAATATAAGTTGACCTCTGTCTGACAGTTAACCATTCCAGTGTCTCCAGCATTTCAGTGACTCTGGTTCTGTAGGAGCACTGCAGTGCCCACCGTGCTGCCTTATTTTGTGCTACTTGTAGTTTGTTTAAATCTTTTTCAGCAGCACTAGACCATATAGCCAAACAATAATCAAGCTGCGACAGAACCAAAGCATCCAAAACTTGTCTACTGACATCCATAGGCAAATATTTTACAATTCTTTTTACAAGTGACACACCCCTTCCCATTTTACATACAACACTATCAATTTGTTTAGACCAAGATAATTTATGATCCAGGGTTATACCTAGCAATTTTGTCTCCTTGACCTGTTCAATTTCAATATGGTTTAAATGTAGTTGCAATTTTGGTTCACCTTTTAACTGATGATTTGATCCTATTAATAACGATTTTTTTTTTCCCGCATTAAGTACCAACTTATTATGTATGACCCACTCTGATATCAGTAGTAGATCTTTATTCATAACATTTGTCAACTCTCTTGTAGTTGATGCTGCTTAATATATTGTTGAGTCATCTGCATACATTACAATTTTAGCTTTTTCTAACACTAATAGTAGGTCATTTGTAAAAATAGAAAATAAAAGTGGTCCCAAACAACTACCCTGAGGTACTCCACAAGTGACTGTTTTCATCTTTGAGGGACTTCCATTAAAAAAAACAGTTTGACTTCGATTTGTCGGGTAACTTTCTAACCACCTCAGCGTTTCAAAATTAAAACCATATTGTTCCAGCTTGTGTAACAACAAAGAATGGTCAATGACATCAAAAGCAGAACTAAAATCGAGTAGTACTGCACCCACTAACTTCCTATTATCTAGTTCGCCCTTCCAGTCATCTGTCATTTGTGTTAAATGGCCAGGTCTGTAAGCATGTTGATACAAAGTATTAAGTTTGTTACCTTCAAAGTATTTTTGTATTTGATTACAAATTATTCTCTCCATTATCTTTGCTAATGCTGGTAATAAACTTATTGGATGGCTATTTGTACCAGAAAATGGTCCAGCTGGATTTTTTGCAAGTGGAATAATTTTTGCTATTTTCCATGCCTGTGGGCAAATACATTTATCAATACTCAAATGTATAATATGACAGATAGGCTCGATAGGCTTAGATTGGTATTAAACTGTCTTATGCTTCAATGTCTTTATCTACAAAGCCTTCTATAATAAAGAGATGTTTTTTATATATATTTACCCTACACAAATGGCTTTTTAATTGAAATGGACTAAATGAAATATTCTTAAATGAACAAAATGTATTTTAAACAACTTCACCACACAGTGAAAGTCACATTTCAAAGTCTATCATTCTCACACTCACCCTTTTACACAGTGACGTTTGTTTCACTTCCTTTCTCTGTTATTTGTGGACCTCTGCGCTTGTGTGCAGAACAATCAACTTCATGATGTTGTGCTGTTAAGAGGAAATGCTGCTACTGGGCAGTGAGAAGAAGTCATGTTTTTCACCTGCTACCATGCAGAGCAGCTCTGTGACAATAGGGAGGTAATACCAAGTAGCTCTTTTGTTGGGAGTCTGTCAATCTGACATAGAAAACCACCTTCACTGATGGCCTGTGTGGAGAGAAATAACAAAATCATGTTCGATTTGGTGCGACAGCCAGGCAACACCTTTTGTGCTGACTGTGGAGTTCCTGGTGAGTACGCTGACAAAGATTCATAACCACAATTTATTATTATCCATCCATCCAATTTATTATTATATGATAGCAATTGTGTTGTGTGACTGATTTCCAACTATACGTATTCTGTCAAATACCCTAACTCTGTTTGAGTGACCATGTTTACTTTATTAAAGTTAAAAGAATGAGAAAAAGTAACCTTCGGCATCAGGCCACGTGATGTTGTTTATTAACAGAATGATCTCTACATTTTATAACCAAGTCACGTTTTATAATTAACTTTCATAAGGGGAAGTGGTGGCTGCTGGATATTCTGTGGTATGACTTCATTGTTCCTTCTAACACTTTGCCACAATCACTGTCACAGACAGTTAATAATCTGTGTAGGAGGGAGAGACAAGCAATACATTAAATACTTTTTATATTCCCTAGTTTTACAGATTTGTAGTGCACATAAACTTACAACATAAACTGTGAACAAGATTGTCACTTTCAATGTACTCTATTCTAGTCTGAAGTTGCTGCTCATACAATTAGAGCGGTATTTTGTTTCTTCCTACAGTGTAAACCTTTTTTTTCTTTCTTACAGATCCTGACTGGGCCTCATACACTCTTGGTATCTTTGTGTGCCTGAACTGCTCGGGGATTCATCGTAATTTGCCTGCTGTCAGCAGAATGAAATCCATACGTCTGGATCACTGGGACGATTCACTCGTAGAGGTTTACCTTTGTATTCATTTTGTAGAGAGATCTATTAACATGTTTGAATATTCTTCCAATTTAAGCATTATATTATGCATTATCTTATCCATAATACTATGTGAACAGTCCATTTAATAGTTGGGCAATATTAATATTGAAACACATTTTTTATTAGAAGTCAGGTGAACCTTTTTGATGCCATGAGTATTTTTTTTTTTTTTTATTAAAATTGAAATTATTATTGTTCCATTTATTATATTTATTATTCATAATAAGTTAAATCTTTAAAAGTATAATTTCATCCCAACATTTGGACTGTACATGTTTTCTTTATAATAGGAAGAATGTTAAGCTCTGTCTTAAATGTAAATCTTTCTGGTTTAACTCAATCAATTCACCTGTTTTGCAAGGCAGGCATCCGTCAATATGAAATGAAGGGAATTTTTTGTTAGAACTTTTAAATATCAATCTCTTTTAAATGTTGTGGTGTCAGTTCATGCAGGAAAGAGGAAATACTGTAGCCAAAGCCATATTTGAGAAGTGTGTCCCTGCCTTCTTCTACCAGCCGCTACAGAAAGACTGCATGTGAGTGACCGTACCATCCATTCACCTTATTAGACCAACGGAAGTAAAAAGTGAAGTATTTCTAATGAATGTGGGTGGAGAGGTACAGAAAGAGGAACTGAGAGTTAGGTACCAAAGTGGAGCCATCACTACAGACTATGAATATAATCATTCATCAAGATAACATTTCTGGTATTTACCTAAACACTTCTGTTTTGTCTATGAGGAAACATTAAACGGTGTTTTGCTTCGTTGTAGGGTTCTTAAGGATCAATGGATCCGTGCAAAGTATGAAAGAAGAGAATTCACAGGAGAAAATGAGTTCTTTAAGCAAGCTTATTGCTCAGGTAATCATTCTGCCATTATACTAACATAACAGTATTCTTCCAATCAGTATTCAGAATTATGCTTTTTTGTTTTTTATTATATAAGATTATATATAAAGTTGAGTTGCCCTTCATCTCTTTTATTTATGTAATGTATCTAACGCAGAACTGTTTGAGTCAACTCTATGGAAAAAGGGCAAAGACAACAAGCAGTTTTTAAAGAGGATCTTCCAGCTGTCCCGGAAAGACTTCACCCTGAGATACTTTATTAAAGAGGATGTGAGTTTTGCCACATCATTACTTAGTCTGCAAAGTTGTATGAGCATACACAGTCAAATAAATGTAGTTTCGAAATCTTTGAATTCCTTCCTCTATCCTCTCTTTAAAAAACCAAGTCCAAGCTACCCAAAGTTGTCATCTCCATGAAGGACCTGAATGCAGTTTTTCAGCCAGAGAAGATTGGTCACAATCACGGTCTGCAGATATCTTACGTGCATGGGGAACGCACCAGGAATCTGTTTGTTTATCACGAGAAAGGACAGGTGTGTTTGGAATCCCTTTATTTCTATTGATCTTTCCTTTGAGTCTGATCTTCATTGACTTGTTCCATGTGTAGGACTTGAGGTAAGGTAAAAACATGTTTTTGCAGTGAGCAGTAAGTTCCTTAAAATAATAAGATATCTGTGAATCAGGTGAAGTTAACAATTTGCCAGGACATTTTTTGTTAGTCACACAGGTGAAAAAAAGAAGTTTGTCTTCAAGATGCTGAAGTGCGACAACAACTAATACAACAACAAACGCATACAAAATCTTCACTCAAATGCATTGCATTACTGTTCACATACTTAAGTAAAGCAATGTGAAAGTTAACAAACCAATATGCTATTAAATTATTTTTTTTTCGACCAACATAACATCTAGATTACAACAGTTAAGCCAAACTATATTCAGTTCAATGCTTTCCCCATGATTCATAAATTTTCACACAAGACTCTAGTGCTACTTAGGATTTTAAATACCAAACAAACATTACATTTTAAATGTGCATTTATTGAAGCTGAAGGTGTTTCAGTGTGCGTGCCCGGTCGGGATTTAGAAGAACTTTGGGAACCATCCCTCGCTCTTTTGGGGGATCTGGCTCTCAGCGTCCTCGACCTGCGACTTCATGGCGCTCTCAGCTTTCTGCCAGTCCTGCTCCTTCTCCTTCTCCTGCAGAGTCCTCTGGAGGCTTTCTGTGGTCTGAAGGAGGGTTGACCTGTCGTCCTTCGACTTGATGCGATCAAGCTCCAACTTCTGCTCAGCCTTGGTTAGTATCTCATTGAGCTGAGTTGCATGGGAGGTTTTTCTTAGCTGGAACTCTGTCAGCAGGGATGCTTTTTCCTCCTGACAAAGGAGAAGGGCAGCTGATGATTTTTCGGCCTGCTCCTGGAGAGTGGTGTTCTCCAGCTCCAAGCGGCGGCACTGCACCTGTGAGACACATTCTGCCTTTTCCAGGGCAACTTGGAGGTTCTTGTTCTCCTCTCTCTCTATTTGGGGATAGCTCTCCAGGTCCACCTCCACATTGGTCTTTGACACTGCCAGAAAGTGTCTCTCAGTATGAAGCTTATTCTGAAGGGCCTCTTTCTCTTCCTTCATGTGCTCCAATGAAGCTTTCTGGTCCTTGTTTGTGGAGGTCAGTTGCATGACATCTTTCTGGGCTTGGCGAAGCATGGGGCAGATCTTTAACAGCTGAGTTTTCAGATGCTCTAGCACACTGCTGCTTTCAGCCAGCTGGGCCTTCAGGCCACCAATCTCTTTCTGCATCTCTTCTTTCTCAGGGTAGCATTTGGTGACTTCCCGTCTTTCTCTTAGAAGATCAATGAAGTTGGCCAGTGAGTCCTCTTGTATTTCCAGAAGGACTCTGCCCTCAGATTTTCCTGGGGTGATCCTCGCTTCACTGTCCTGCAGTTTACTCTGGATTTCTTCTTCCAGGTAACTCAGGTAGAAGTTAATGGGAGGGTCAACCTCAGTTGAGTCGAAATCAATGATTTCCATTTTCCAGTTTAAGTTGTGAGAGTACATGCCTTCTCTGAAACGAGCTGTTTTCTGAGTGAAGTTTGAGTCTCTAGTCCTAGACTTAAAGGGTTTTAAAGTTCTAGAATCCTACAACATCATTCGGCTTTGATGGTCATGGATTCTATTCTTTCATCAATGTGAAAGTGTCACATGATCATCAAAGAATTGATGTATCCCTTAGAATGAAAAATGAGTGGAACACACACAAACACCCTAACAACCAGAAACATAATTTATGTGGAACATTTGATGATATACTTCTTAATGTAAACTATATAGAATTAAGCTTTATTTGGAAACAACATTGAAATACAAATCATAACTGTGATGGGTAACTATAATACACTAATTATAAGCCAAGTCGTTTTCAATTTGTCAAGCAGAGAGTAACATGGGAGACGAGACTCCACAGGGATACAATCCAACTCTACGGTACGTCCACACGGTTCCGTCGCGTTGAAGCTTCCCGGTGGGCGTGTCTGGCGTGCGACCAACAACCAATCACATTAATCTCCCGCCCCGGACACACAAGCACGCGGTTTGATTGGCTAGCTTGTACTGGCATATTATTTGATTGGCTGGCGCTTCCGTCGACGCTTGAATAGTTGAACTTTTCTCAACTTTCGAAGCGAGCAACGGAGGCAAAGCGACGGAACCACAATGCAGTTCGGCAAAGCGTGACGTCACCCCATTCAAAGTGAATGGGAAGCGTCTCCGTTGAAGCATGCAACGCTGCCGTGTGGACGTACCGTTAGTGTTCAATCCATCAATGAATGGATTAATCTCGTAGTTTCGTGGGCAATAGCAATAGTGTGTCTGAGGTTAAACATTTTATTGATTGACTCGCACACTGATCTGGTCCGATTCGACTGAGTTATACTATAATGACGCCAGGGGCAGCAGTAGCTTTACATGACGTCACAGGAAATACAACATTGTCAGTAGAAATTACTCAGTGTTTGTCTCACAAATGGTGGTCTCCTGGGTGAGAATCCTGTGTTTCTTTGACCCATCCATGCCAAAGCGTTCTTCTGCACTCTTCATAGACGTCTGTTGTTCTGAGCGTCTACTAATGACACAGTCAAGTGTGCAGCGACAAGGTTACAGAAAGGTCTAGAGTCAATTCCATTAGAGGATCTATTAAAGGAGAGAACCTCAATGTCAGACTTTACTCTGTGAATGAGGCAAAGAGAGCCAGGAGGTAGTACTAGAGATGAATGCCTTAAAATCCTTCACAGGTCTCTCTGACCCATTTCCCCAAACTACTGATTCTTATCCCAGGGGAGAACATATTCTCACCTGTGCTGAATACCCCTTCTTTAAATGGTATGATTTGCACTCTGTTTATTCAAACACAACCTCAGGACATTAGGTATATTGCCTGGTGGGACCCAGCCTGCCTTCTGCATAATTGATAAGGGACTTTATATACTCTCCAAAATGTGTAATATGCTTTGACTGACATCTTTGTCAATTTTATTTTTGACAAATGTAAATAATAAGGTTAAACCAAAAACATAGAATTATAATGCCACAGTATGGAAACAAATCAGATTCAAATGTTAAAGGTGGGGTAGTAAGTTTGAGAAACCGGCTCGAGATACACTTTTTGTCATATTCCATGGAATGCTCTTAACATCCCGATAGCAATGAATATATTAAGTGCTTTGACAAAAAATACATACAAAAATGTAATCTGTGGAAGCCGTAGTACTGTAAAAAGCACGACCAATCATCTGAGCCGGCCTGGCTAAAATAACTGGATGGCTTACCTGCCTGTCAGCCTTCCATCTGTGCACAAACTTATCTCGTGCCCTCATTGGTCATGTGCGTGTTCGTGTGTGTTGGAAGAGGGGCTCTGTAAGGAAGTGGCAGATTTTTTCCGGCTGTGTATTTTCAAATTCTAGCGCACTCGAGCTGGTTTCTCCACAATTACCTACCCCACCTTTAAATTAAGTTTTTTTAATTAAAAAAAAGTATTTCTATGCTATAATTCAATTTACAAAATACCCATTTTAATTATATGATTCAAATGTATTTTCTAATGAAACATTTTTCTAAATATATTTAAGAAATGTACACCTTAATCCTCTTTGTTTACTGATTAATTACAAGTGTATGGACCAATATTAGCTCTGTGAAGCAATTGATTTCTACATGAAACCATTTTTAAATAGTTCTGGTCTATAATTGTCATTTAGGCATCGGTTATCAAAGAGGCCTGCAGTCACAGAGGAGTCACATCATCATTGTGGAAATGATATCACTGTTAAATTGCAGCTGTGTTATACTGTATGTTTGTTTGGTTGAATACAGCTGTTCAGCTAAAGATTTTTCTTTTTTTTAAAACCTAAATTATATTAAACTGTCCTATGATGCCTTATAGGCGATTGTGTCGTTGTTCAACGCTATTCGGGCAACACGCTTGGCCTACCTGCAGAGGAAACACCCCACTCTTCGAGATAATGATGTGAGAAAGATTTTTAATGAAATTAAGCTCAGATAAATTGTGTTGAACTGCAACTTTTGTTCAGTTAACGGTGTTGCCTGTGTGTCTTTCACAGTTAATACCCCAGTTAACGAGATATTGCCTGAAGGAGGGGTACATGGAGAAAACTGGGCCGACGGTTTGTCAACTATCTGATATGATTACAAAATTAAGTTAAATTATTTACATTTGTTATGTCTGAAATTTGAGTTCCCCCCCCCCCCCCCCCCCCTCTCTCTCTCTCTCTCTCTCTCTGTGCCTATATCTCCTTTGTCTGTGTGTCTGTTTGTTCTTGTTCGTGTTTTTTTAGCATCGGGAGCCATTCAAGAAGAGGTGGTTCACACTGTGCTCCATGAACAGGAAACTTCTGTATTCTAAAAATCCCCTGGTAATTAACAGATAATACCACATGTGTCACAACGTTTGTATAAAGTTCCTCCATACAAAATATTTAATTAAATATACATGTCATTTATACATATCTATACTTTTATTCAATAATCTGTTATAAATTGCGTAATTTTGGAGATGCTAGCCTATTATGCTCTTCTTTTTTCTCTTCCCCGTTAGGATGCAACAGAGCTGGGTGCTGTCTTCATCGGCACGGAGAGCCACAGCTACTCTGCTTCAGAGAGCAGCGGGCGGAGTTCGAGGGGCGGCCGGTGGAATTGTGGCATCATGCTGCAAACTCCGGACAGGCAGTATGTGTTTATGTGTGAGCAGCATCAGGAGCAGAAGGAGTGGCTGGAGGCCTTCAGAAAGATAATCTCCCAACCCATGACCCCAGAGGACTACGCTAGTAAGATACTGTGTTGTTGCAGATAATACAGCGCAGGTGATGTGTTCGAGTATCTTCATCTGTGAGTCATAACTCTTCTCTCCTTTCTCTCTTTGATGCAGATGAAGCCAACATGAGGAGAGGAAAATGACTTGATCAGCTCTACTTGTTGGTTTGCATGAGTTTAGGATCCTTAATTATTGTATTGGGACCTAACAGACTGAAAGCATAGTTCCAAAAGATACTCTTTCACACCTGTCGATGTGAAAGACTCTCTTATTTACTGGCAACAATGGTTAACACCACTGACAAATAAATGACCAGCTCCAACATTTTGTACAGACTACAGTGTCTGATGACACCATGGAGACCTTGGAGAAGTTACTGTCAGCTGGGATGTTGCTGCACATCATTAGCCCGAATTCCTTACATTGCTGTGGCCACATTGACATCACAAGTATTTTCAATACATTATTAATGCACTCAAAACTAATATTATATTTATTAATGAATATATGGGGAGAAGAATAAACATGTTTTACATTGTATGTATAATTTGCAATTGTTCTTTAGTTTTTTAATGTTTTTTTATTTCATTCAATTTGCACACTAGGAAAAAGTCTTTTTTTACACACATTAATTTTAGCTGTCAATAAAGCTTCAAACTATATTAAATGAAATAAATAATGTAATCTTGCTTTTAATGTTCACCAATTTTAGGGCAACAGTTATTTGTTTTGTTATTCATCAACAAATACACACTGTAACGATGTATCATAACTAATGTATTATTTGAGGCAGACCTGGATGCCATAATTTCATTGAAAGGTATACCAGCTAAGTGCAATACTTGGTTTTAATGCCTCTCTTATGACTGTTTATACTATGCTAACATGTTGCAAATGTCTAAATAAATGTGTACTAAACTTCTGGTTTCAGTTGACAAGCGCTGTCGAGCTGTGGAAAAAATTTAAGATCTCTCACTCCAGGCCATTTTCAGGGGACAAAAAATGTTAAAAAATAAATAAAAAAGTGTTAACCAGCCACCGAAGAGATAAGTCTGAAAAATATTGAGATCTCTGTATTTTAAGCAAGCAGCGTTGGGAAATAGCTAACTTAAGTGCATGTACTCTTATAACTTTGAAGTTATTTTATATTGCCACATCTAACATTTCGGAAGTAAATGTATAAATGTAAATGTGCTAGAATGATCTGACAACTGGAATTGCATGTTTCTTTACAGATAAAGAAATGATGTATACATTGTGTAGTTATGACTTAAAATAATTAATGAATGGGCCTACCTCAAAATAATATTATTGAATATATTTGTGTATAACTTATACTTATTTTAAATATAGCCTACACACACATATTTTTTCTGTAATGAAAGTTTGCTATTGTTTAGATTTTTTGAAGTTTATTTTTATTATCACTTACAGTATGTGTTTTTTATTTTTTGAGCATATTTTTGTATTAACGTGAATGGGCTTCCATACCCCTTTCTGACTAACTCACTGCACAAATATTCTCTCTTGCGTACCGAGTGGATGGGCGGGCTTTAGGTGATTACTTCTCAATATACGATCTTTGCTCGCAGCCAGAAGGGGCGTTAGTGAATGCACTGCTAGCACTCGCAACTTGTTTAAAGATTAGCTGGCTGAAGACTGCAGCTGCAGGGCTTACTGGTCCTAGCAGAGGGGATATAGTAAAAACACCTTGTTAGTAACCCAGAGACCTACTGGTTTGCACAGATTCATCACGTTACGGTGCACCGTGTGTTTCATGCAAACGTAGCTCCGTTAGCAAGCGAGCCAGGCCGACGAGAGCCCGGCTGATTGTATCCTTCATCAAGACGGGAGCATAGATGTTTCAAACAAGACAGTTTGCCGACGCCGAACAAGATGCGCAAGGACGTGAGGATATTGTTGGTGGGAGAGCGTAAGTAAAGCATACATTCACATCAGTGTGTTGATCTGTGGTCTGCAGCGTCAGCCTTTAGTAGTGACTTTGCCCTGATGCTACCAGCTGGACTTGTGATGCTGCTGACTGACACAAACCATCACGATCATACTGATGTTGTGTGCTGTTTTGCTTGAACTTGTATGTAATTTAGTGGTATTGCTGCATGTCATATCCAGGACACTCGTAGAAAACCCTCCATTGATAAAGCTTTTTCAAAACAGTAGTAGTTTTTCTCCCCATTACACAGCTAACTGCCAGCTAAGCTAAACACAGCTTGCTGACTCTATATTTATATCTTGACCTATGCTTTACTATTGCAAGCTGACTGTCCATTGTTTTATTAAATATAACTTTGAAATCATATGGTATATGCAGAGATACTCCTCTTTTTAATAGCAAAGCTTAAGAAATAAATCATATTTTACAAGTGTAAGAAATCACTTTGAAAATCTAGCTTGGTAATGTGTGCTGTGTAAAATAGTTTTTTGTCTCGTATTTAATTCATTAAACATCATGGTTTTAAGTGGAAGTCAACATCAGAGTGAATTATATTTTCCATATTTCCTCCTTCTTCCTATTTTTTTTCACAGGAAGCCCAGCTATTTTGGGAATTGTGCTGTTAGAAATATTGTTTTCATTGTATTAAAGGTTAAGTCTTTTTGAAACAAATCCAGCATGAAAGCTGCAAATCATGTTTACATCCATAAACAATTGCCCTGTGGTGTTTGTGATTTCCACAATGAGGCATTCTGTGTCTGAGTCACATGGCCCAGAAATCTTGTTGAGTTAAATTGTTAAGCTTATTCTCGTGTTAAATTAATAAATGAAGCTCCCACAGCTACAACATTTATGAGTTCACATTGACAATGTCAAAATGACAAGAGCTACCGAATAAACTGTCTCAACTATAACTCTTTCCTTCTTCCCTTGACAGCCAAAGTGGGGAAGACGTCTCTCATTATGTCCCTGGTCAGCGAGGAATTCCCAACTGTGGTATGTATAAATTATTATCAGATTTTGTATATCCTTGAAGATGCCTCTCCACCTTGAACTTAATCAATAATTCCCTTGGGTTGAGTTTAACACCATTAATTTTACCTGATTATCTGGTTCATTTAGTTTTTTTTCTCAGCATGATTACATTAAAAACTACTGGCCGGATGTTAATGAAACTTAATCGTATGGTTACTTTCTTAACATTAGAAGGTCGGCCTGTGATTTGCGAAAGTCTTATTGTTGTTACTAGTTAAAGCCTTTTACCTGGTTATAAAGATGTCTGTGTAACTGATCACTATTTTGCGTTTACCCTAGGTTCCTTACCGAGCTGAGGAAATCACCATACCTGCAGATGTCACACCAGAGAGAGTTCCTACACATATTGTGGACTATTCAGGTACAGGAGTATACATGAACTGCCCCAGACACTTCATTAAATTGTGGTGACCTTTGTTGTGAAATCATAAATATACAAACTCCTTTAGTCACCTTTTTTAGCCTAAAGAATACTTTACTTCACACTGCACATGTCTTCCTTCTACAGAGGCAGAGCAGACGGATGAGCAGTTGTTTCAGGAGATCTCCAAGGTCAGTCCACACATTATGCTTTCCTGTTAACCTGGAGAGAAGTGCTGATTCCGTTCTAAGCCTAATGGGTGTCTGTGTTGATCTCTCTCATAGGCAAATGTAATTTGCATTGTCTACTCTGTCAACAACAAGACTTCCATCGAAAAGGTGAGCTACCTCTGTGGCTGCTACTAGCATTTCAATAATTGGTTTGTATTACAAACAGTAACATTTGTGAAGCTGTTGACTCATGTGTCACTCATTAATTTGTCCATCATAATGGTGATGATCTTTTACAGTTTTATCTATTTTTGTTTTCCAAAGGTCACCAGCCACTGGCTCCCCCTCATCAATGATAACACAGACAAGGACAGCAGGTGAGAACTTTTATAAAAAGAGTTCAGAGTTTTCTGTGTTAGCTCAGTTTTGGGCAATTATTACGGAATTATGTGAAGGACCATTTCCTGTAGCAAGAGGCCAGTCATAAAAAACAACTTGTGATTGAAGCAATGACCTACAGTAACGGGGTGGAACATTTCTCACAAATGTTTCTATGTAAGCTGAGAGCTTGAGTAATACAGCATTTCACATGAGCAGATTTTGCTTTAATTGCCCTCTATTTAGAAGTGTTCACTTTGGAATAAGTCGCTGCTTTACTGAGAGAGAAAATACCAAAGTACTTTTCTATAAAACCACATTTTACATGTTTATATGTTTTTAGTTGTACGAATACTTTGCAATGTGTTTGTTGTGTCCAGGGTTCCTCTGATTCTGGTGGGGAACAAGTCGGACCTGGTGGAGCACAGCAGCATGGAGACCATTCTGCCCATCATGAACCGGCACAGTGAGATAGAGACTTGTGTCGAGGTGAGAGAGTAAACCGCCCTTTTTACTGCTCCCACTGTTTCTGAATAGTAACACCGTAAAGTAAATGCTGTGATAATACTCATCTGTTCAGATTTACCTGATGATAAATGCTTCCGCATTGAATAAATGCAGTAGCAATGCTATTGATTCAGACATCAGGCAAACACTTATTTTGCTCAGTACACAAAGTCAAAAGGGATGTAAACAAAAATGGAAATCAATAATATAGTCATTAAGCAGAACATAAAGTGGGGACGAGGTTTGTATTCAATAATAACCATCGGTTGGCTGTTGACATCTTCTTGTTTACTGGCAGTGCTCTTCAGGTTTTTTCAGCCCTTTTTAAACACTTAAGTTGATGTAGAAACATTACTATCTTTATACATGGAGGTTTATTTGTTTTCTTATGATGACAATGTGGAAAGAGAATATCTACAGATAATATACAAATGTTTTCTGTCATTTCTACAGTGACATCTAAGTAAAGCCCTTCACAACCTTTTCTTATGTTAATGTTTATGATCCTCTCTATCAACCACTGAACATTTGCTTTTCCCACACAATATGTCAATTGTTAGTTATGTGATTTTTAAACGGTTGAAAAGCCGAAATGGGAAAGTGTTCAGCCGATAAATAATCTTGGCGATCGACCCTTTTGTAAATATGATCAGAATTGCTTTTATTGTCAAGTAGCCCAATAATTAGCTTTGGTATGTGTGGTGCATACAAAGACACAGAAAGAAGAATACGAGCAAAATAAAATTATTGATTGTGATTCCTGCCCTTTTTTATAGTCACCATGATGGACGCAGTGTTTTGCACGTTTACTATATAAAGTGTTTACAACGAGGAAGCCAAGAGGATTTGATACTTGACACGTTGAGGTTAACTCGGTGTTAATTAAACCAGGCATGTTGCTCAGACTGATCCTGTGTGTTAATACCTTGTCTGGCACCGACTTAGCGCCCACAAACACATGTACAGTCATATACACACAAACACAGACTGGTAAGTGTATAGGGATAGCCCCTCTTTGTCATAACACTATATATTGACAGGGTTGCAAAGGCGTCTCTATTAAAAAGTAAATCAGTATATATGATAGTATGTATAAAGTACAACCAAACTCCCTTCTCCCATTTCTTGTTTTGTTCAAAGTGTTCAGCAAAGAACCTGAAGAACATCTCAGAGCTGTTCTACTACGCCCAAAAGGCCGTTCTGCACCCCACAGGTCCTCTTTACTGCCCGGAGAAGAAAAATGTAAGAGCAGAAATATGCTGTTTGGATTCTGCACCACTGTTTTATTCAAGCAGTAATTGTCAGCTTGTTTTTCGTCAAGAAAGAATCTCCAATGAATTCAGATTGTACAGAGTTATGTAATGCAGAATGTTTTATCTGTTTTAAGCACACAGTCAAAATCGAAGGTCATTGTGGGTTTTAAAGCATTTAAGCAAAAGGGGAACTACAAAAGGATTCTGTTGAAGTCATTTTGATTTGTCCATTTGATTCCCAGATGAAGTTACTGTGTATCAAAGCCCTGACTCGAATCTTTAAAGTGTCTGACCTGGATAATGATGGGATTCTCAATGATAACGAGCTCAACTTCTTCCAGGTAAGTCCACAGATCACTGCTGTACAAAGGTTAGTAGGTTTATCACAATTTGCACAGGACCTGTTTTGTCTCCCTTTAACAACAATGATATTTTTGTCTGATCTTTCAGAGGACAAGCTTCAACATCCCACTGGAGTCCCAGGCGTTGGAGGATGTAAAAAATGTGGTCAGGAAGAATTTGAATGAAGGAGTGCGAGACAACGGACTCACCCTGAAAGGTAGGAATAAATGGAATGGCCTCAATATCATGTTTACATCTTCAAATTGTTTCTGAGTGTTGTTTGATGTTTATTGTGATATTCTGCTCCAGGCTTCCTCTTCCTCCACACTCTGTTCATCCAGCGGGGGCGCCATGAAACTACGTGGACCGTGCTGAGGAGGTTTGGTTACGACGATGACCTGGAGTTAAATCAAGACTACCTCTTCCCCCCGTGAGTCTCAGGCTTCATTTGTTAGTCACCCACCACCAACTCCATCCTGTGGACATGCCTTGTTAAAAGAAAAGTCATTCTGTGCCCTTATTAGATTTGCCAAGAGAGAACTGCTAAAGAACTTTGAATAGGCTACTGTATATAATATGTATCCTCTCGTTTAATCGTTTGTAGAATCTGTGTTTGTTTTGGGTTCTGCTCATTGACCGTACAATTAGCTTATTTTACTGTTTTTAGGTTGAAACTTCCTCCAGACTGCACCACAGAGCTCAACCATAACGCCTACCTCTTTCTCCAGAGCGTCTTTGACAAACATGACAAGGTACAATCCTGTAAACCTGGCTCTGCATTTACTTCACCCTCTGCCCTGGAGAGGCTTTAACAGAAAGCTGCTCAGTACGGTACACGGCACCAAACCAAAATACCCTCCCATAGCCAGCGCTGACCACCTGCTGAGGCGAGATTTAACATGTTGTCGCTGAGGCGAGATTTAACATGTTGTCACTGAGGCGAGATTTAACATGTTGTCGCTGAGGCGAGATTTAACATGTTGTCGCTGAGGCGAGATTTAACATGTTGTCGCTGAGGCGAGATTAAACATATTGTCACTGAGGAAGGATTTATTGTCACTGAGGAAGGATTGACGGCAGAATTAGCCACGAGGTTAGAAATGGACTGTTTGTGCCATAATCTGCTTTCTGTCACTGTGTCAAATGTCAAACTGTGAATGTGGGCTTCGGTCATGTTTGTTTTTCTCAGTTACAAATGACTCGGTTGATCCCATATTTTCCAATTTTAAACATTTCCTGCCTTCAAGTTATTGATGGCAGTCAGCAGGCCCAAGGTTTGAAGAAACGGACAGGAGCAAAGCAGTGTACAGATCTGGATGGACACATCAGTAAAATGTATGTTAGATGACGAGAAAAAGGTGTAGGCTATATTTAAATTATTTTCACACCTTTTCCGTGCTCTCAGAGACACTTCTGACAGGGAAGTGAATCCCCTCTCTACACTGTCTTTAAAGCCACTATACTGCTTTTACAAAAACAGTGATTTTAACTTTGGTGTTTTAAAGAGTTGCTCAGATTGTTCAGATTCTGGCATATTTTGCTGTAGTTTCCCAGCCTATAACTAACTTCTCCTTCCATCAGGACCGTGACTGTGCCTTGTCACCAGAGGAGATGAAGGACCTGTTTGATGTGTTTCCCTACATGCCCTGGGGTCCAGATGTCCATAACACAGTTTGCACTAACGACCAGGGCTGGATCACCTACCAGGGATATCTCTCCCAGTGGACGTAAGTGGTGTTCATTTCCGTTAAAGCCTGTATGTGTGTATAATGGGCAGTATCCAAATCTCTGTACATATTTATTACACCATATCTCAGTCACGTTTGTTTCTATACTTAATACATCTTCCATTAAATCTATTTCAACTTACATTTGTTCAGGTTAACAACATATCTTGATGTCCAACGATGCCTGGAGTATATGGGTTACCTTGGTTACTCAATAGTTGCTGAGCAGGAGTCCCAAGCAGCAGGAGTAACAGGTGGATTATACCATCACATCTTCTTTTCCATATTTGTTTAAAATTATAACTTGTAGATCTGTCTAATCCATGGTTGTTATTCAGGGTCATAAATCAATTGCTTTACACGTCAATTAACTATTTTCAGATAGTCATGCCTTGAGTAATCTCATCAGTAAATCAACACCTTTGGACATTTGAAGCAGCTGTTCAATCTAACTGTCTGAAGGCATGTGTTGTGAATAGCAGCAGTCTGAACAACGTGTGCGTGTGTGTGTGTGCGTGTGTGTGTGCGTGTGTGTGTGCGTGTGTGTGCGTGTGTGTGCGTGTGTGTGTGTGTGTGTGTGTGTGTGTGTGTGTGTGTGTGTGTGTGTGTGTGTGTGTGTGTGTGTGTGTGTGTGTGTGTGTGTGTGTGTGTGTGTGTGTGTGTGTGTGTGTGTGTGTGTGTGTGTGTGTGTGTGTGTGTGTGTGTGTGTGTGTGTGTGTGTGTGTGTGTGTGTGTGTGTGTGTGTGTGTGTGTGTGTGTGTGTGTGTGTGTGTGTGTGTGTGTGTGTGTGTGTGTGTGTGTGTGTGTGTGTGTGTGTGTGTGTGTGTGTGTGTGTGTGTGTGTGTGTGTGTGTGTGTGTGTGTGTGTGTGTGTGTGTGTGTGTGTGTGTGTGTGTGTGGGGCGGCGCGCAGTGACCAGAGATAAGAAGATTGACCTGCAGAAGAAGCAGACCCAGCGCAGCGTCTTCCGCTGTAATGTGTTTGGAGACGTTGGCAGCGGCAAAAGCGGCTTCCTGCAAGCCTTCCTGGGTCGAAACCTCATGGTAAACAGATTTACATACCAGTAATGACATATTTTAATGCATACTTTTCTCCCTTCCTCACATATATTTCACAATGTCCCAGATTGAAACAAACAATGTTGGTTTGACTTTTTCACAAGCATTAAACCCTTTGCAACACACTCCACAAATAAGTAATAATAAAGCTTTATTTATATAGCACTTTTCATACAACACGTGCTGCTCAAAGTGCTTTACAAAATGACACATCACAAGTTAAAAACAAACGACAAGAAATTCCCCTCAGATTATTTGTTAAGAACTTTAAAAGGTACATGCAGCAAAATATAAAATGTTATCAGGTTAATAGACACAAGGAGGTGAAATGTATGATAATAAAATAAAATAAATAATGGTTTCTCTCTTGAGACAAGACAACTGAGTCGATGCAACAATAGAAAATATAATATAAAATCCCATGAAACAAAGTGAACGTATAGGTACAACAGAAATAAAAATAAAAAGATTAAAACCTGTAAAATAAATAAAACAATATAAAGGTAGGTAAATAATAAAGACTAAAAGAACATTTAAAGTGGGGGTTTGCTAATAAAAAGTACAGGGCTTATATGAAAAATTCATATTTCACGTCGGATATCCCGTGTTTTTTTCCACATGGCCACACACATAACTGTTGTACACTATCATAACCCATAACCCTCTCTTGTATATATGTGATGTGATATGTGAAAAACATTTCCCAGTTGCTAAATCATAGTTTACAGACAGTTTCATGTCCTGATCTAGTTTTTATGATGTTCCGTCCCTTCTTTTCTTTCAGCGCCAAAATATCATTAATGAGGAACAAAGGTCCTACTATGCCATCAGCACAACCTATGTTTACGGCCAGGAGAAATACCTGCTTGTGAGTATCAAAGAAACCTTTTTAATACTACTATTTTTTTGTTGCAATTTGGACTTAGTGCAGCACTATCTGGGCTGTACTTGTTATGTTCACGCAATTCTTTTGTTAAGCAAGCATTTGCACCTGCAAAGGATGTAAATTGCAGTACTTACTTGAAACAGCACATGCAAAGCTTCCTGTGTGACAATGCATTACTGAGAGGTTGCCACTAACGTGTGATTGTGAAGGAGCAGAAAAAAACATTGAATATTCCCACAGTTTCATAGATTATGAATTATATCACAATATTTGAAATAAAGTAACGTTGCTACCTTTTGGTCAACACATGCACTCTGAAATGTGATTGCTGAACTGGAGTGATTCCCGCAGAAATGAAGTGCATTCATTTCCATCATCCATTTATCCATCCATCTAGCATGTGACTATTGCTGTTGCAATGTTCTTGTAACTCTCTTTCTTCTTCTATCTCCTCTCAGCTTCATGAAGTGTTCCCTGACTTTGACTACCTGTCTGATGATGACCTGGCCTGTGACATTGTCTGCCTGGTCTATGATGCCAGCAACCCTTACTCCTTTGAATACTGCGCCAAAGTCTTCAAGGTATATGTGCGCATTATCTCAGTCAAATGACACCTTGAACCCACAACAGGGTAAAAAGACATAATGTTTTCACAGCAATTTTCTGTGTTTTCTACCCACAATGTTTAAAGGTCCCCTATTATACTGTTTTTCTTCAATATATCATAGGTCTCAGATATATACAAAACATGTCTCTGAAGTGTTTGGCTCGAAATACCAAACAGATCATGCATTGTAGCATCCCATAAACCCCTCTGTTTCAGCGCTGTTTCAAAAGTGCTGATTCTGTGTCTTTTACTTTAGATGAAATATATATTTGCGAGATATTTGGTAAAAAATAACACAATGGTGCTCTAGGAGGAGATTCAGGTGGCAAGGTGGGGGGTGTTACCTTGGTTTGTGATTGGCTAATGGTTACACAAGCCAAAAATGACATCATGAAGTGGCCAAAATCTGATCGGCTCATTTTCAGACAGGTTTTTATGTAAATGGATCAGGACAAAAAGTGAGTGAATCTTTTTTCCTGAAACTTTCAGAATCTCTTTACGCAGAGGGGACACATGGTTATGTATAAAAAAACATGAAAAAGTGGATTTTGCATAATCGGTGACCTTTAAATATTTGGATTCAATACATAAGAAAAACACTCAATGATTTTGGCCCCCTTGTCTGTGAATGTGAATTTGTTTCCTTTTCCTCCTCAGCAATACTTCATGGACAGCAAGATTCCATGTATGATGATAGCAACGAAGTCCGACCTGCCGGAGATCAAACAGATTTACGGCTGCACTCCTCTGGACTTCTGCAGGAAGCACAAGATGCCCCCTCCCCAGTCCTTCACCTGTAACACTGCAGCAGTGCCCAGCAAAGACATCTACACCAAACTTACCACCATGGCCATGTACCCGTAAGTATGGACGAAACACACTCTGGATTTGTAATTGTTGCACTCTCGGAAAAACTTATTTTATTATTAGGAGGAAAGCCATAGCAAGATGTACAGTCCTTTCTATGCCTCTAGCTAAAGCTCATGCTGATTAATAAAATAGTCCTCCAATAAATCCTACCCTTAAACAGGTGTTTCTGTTATTTACGCTACCCTTTTTGATATAAATCCTTTTTTTTTTAGCAGAACGGATTAACAAAACCTTCATGAAGATATGATTGATCGCAGGACTGTTGTGTTTTACAGCATTATCTAGGTATCCCTAACAAACTGGCAACTCAGTGTATGAAGCTAACGTGCCTTTAATATCGTGTGTCTTGTTGGTTATCACACCAGTTCATGAAGAACAGTGATGTTTGGATATGATTGAACACATTGTCCCTCACCAAGAGAAGACTTTAAATTGTGTTCCCAGTAATGAAAAAAAAGAGAATTTCTGATTGTTAACTTCATTAACCATCGTATCGCTTATTCAAAAGATTACTGAAGGCCTGTGTTTTCTAAACACCCATGTAGCTGAAGGTGCTGGAAGATATTTTAACATGATACATTAATACATCCTCCTGGGTCTATAACAAATTGCACAGTGCTTTATATCCTGAGCTAAAGATCCTCTGAACAATGGCCTGAGGTGGTGAGGAACCTCAGTCACTGGTGCTTGTTTGCTCCAGTTAAACAGACAGGGTTTTTATTTGATATAAAGTTTGAATATGTATTTCCTGTACGCTGTGAAATAAATTCCTGCAGTTGTACGATGGGTTGTTTTTTAAATACAAAGCTCTCTGCACCGTGTGTAATTTCTAGGCCTTCTACCTCAGGATAAACCTGCTTCTTGTGGGGATGCTACCACACTCGGAGTCCTTATCAGACATGATGTACCTCAGACTATATGAATGCATTTCAATGCCCTCTGGGCGTGTTGCTTTCACATCTGAAACCACAGTGTTTTGCTGTGTGTTAATGTGTTTCCCTGCTGCAGTGATGCTGATCTCTCCCAGAGGATCACACTGCTGCAGTCAGTCAGCGAGCCTGCAGTCCGCTGGCAACACACAGCGCCTCTCTGCACATCAGTTACAGAACTACACAGACCAGCTATTATTACATCCACAACACAATAGATTACTATGATAAGATTCAGAATATATTTTAGATCAAACTCGGGGGTAGCTAACAATTAATTTCTCTTGATTAGTTGTTAAGTCTAAAAAAATGTTGATTACTGTTTTTAACTGGTGGCCCAAGATGATTCCTTTAAATGCCTTGTTTTTTCCATAGCTCAAAGATATTCTGTTTACTGTAATAGAGGAGGTAATAAACCAGAACATATTCACAGTTAAGATGCTAAAATCAGATAATTGTGTTCATAAAAAATGAATGTAATATGTATTTAATCTTTGCAGATGTACTTCAAACTAAATGTGTAGTTTTGTTGGGAGAACTTTACTTTCTGAATTCACAGAAAATATTGCATTTAGTTAATCGAAACTAATTCAATAATGATTGCATCTGATCGACAGGATCTTATTTGAGAAGGTTTTTTATTGTCGACCATAGATTCTGTCTCTCAGGCAATGAGCCTCAAACTACTTACTGCATGGTGGTGGCATCTTTTAACTCTTTGTTTCTTTCTCTCTGGTGTGTTTAATATTTACACTGTTGGTTGGTGTTTGTCTTCCTCAAATCTCTCCTCAGCCACGCCCGGCTGCGCTGCATGTGCACTTGTAACCGGTGCACCTTCTGCTTGTGTCAGAACTTCCTCAACTCTGAGCTGCTGCAGACGGTCAGGGCCAAACTCTATGCTGTTGTACTCAGAAGGTCCTTTTTTTTACCTTTTTTAAAACCCTCCCTGTATCTCTGATAAGTTATTTCCCGGCATCGCACCTCAAGCTTCCCATTCAGTTCTTCTGCTATATTTTCCCCTTGTTTCATGCTGTCAGTCCTTTGAGTCCATCTAAAAAAAACTATTCTATTATCTTTATTTTTGTCTACCTTTTTTGATATTGCTTGTAAGCTTCCTGTTCCACAGTAGGATTGAAACTGTACTTTTCAATTTTGATCTCAGTCTCTTTCGTCATTCAGTTGGTGTCAGCTGCTCATTGTTGTCTTCTCATGTCACTGCCTCAGCCGCCTCATTTAACAGAGCTGTCATAGCTAATGCCTTGTCTTGTTATCTCATGTCATAACAATAATCCCTAACGTCGCTCATGATTTTGACTGGCTTTCTCTTCTACATATATATCCATGTGTCAAGGGTTCATCCCTGTATTTCATCCATATTTTTTTATGGTTAATACCTTTTTATTTTCACATCATCCTTCCCAGCAACACCTCGTCTATTTAACATTTTTAATTATTTAGTGTCCTTCCTTTCTTCCAACCTCTTTAATGATCTTTCTTTGGTTTTATCTTTGTTTAACAGACATGTAAGCAAAGCAGATTTGAAGAGCTCCACCTTCTGGCTGCGAACGAGCGTCGGGGCCACAGTGTTTGCGGTGCTGGGCTTCGCCATGTACAGAGTGCTGCTCAAACAGCGGTGATCTAAGGGTACCCGGGTGTAACCCTCTTTATCCCCATGGTACACACAGAACTGTTTTTACCAGTCACAACTTTAAGCTTGTATTAAGTAAATGCAAATATAATAAAATGTGTCATGGTTTTGTTTTCGACGTAAAGAGAAAGCTTATCTTAGCAAAGATATTTTTTTTGCATCCTCATTGCACTGTACCTTTCTCATCTGGGGAACAGAAAGAAACCATATTTAATTTTTTCCAAAAAAATCCTTATTTGCTTAATATGTTTGTTTGCAAGTTTTTGCAATTCAATATATCTATATTTATATAAATAAATGAAGGTTAAGCTGCTGATGAGTAACGGGGGTGAGTTGCCTATAAAGCTATATTTTGGTTGCTTGATGATTGAAATGAACAATTTGGTGTCAGTTGTGATGTGTGAGATTTGCAATAACATTGATGCTTTTATTAGATTGAACTATATGTAAATAGTGTAAATAATATAGACTGTACATTTGTTTGTCTTTAAAAGGGCCATGTCTGATTTATACTCATAACACTAAATGCATAGATATTAGCTTAATCAGCTTATAAACTTACAAAAACATTAGCATTGATATTAATAGTTTGCCCTTTTAAAGGCAAAATGATTGGATTCTAACTTTTTGTATTGTTTACACATCTGAGTAGTTTGATTTGTGCAATGTCATTGAAGGGTCTGTCGCTCTCTAATGTCTTCCCAATTGTGTGTGTGTGTGTGTGTGTGTGTGGGTGTACTTTTTGGTTTTGCATGCTTCAAAATTCCAACCACATTCCAGAGTTTTAAGACTATACTGTATAACATAATTCCCTTTTCTCTCTCTGCTTTGCGTTCCATTCTCCAGCTATAGTAACTTTTATTGACAGTGTGCTGAACAGAAATAAATGGAGTGATAGTAAGTTTGACAGTTATTTTACCCTGTTGTGAATCCTGGTATCCTTTAAGCAGAAAATTCAAACATGTGACCCCAGTTTTAAATGTCCATCCAATAGCAACTGCTTGCCTCAAAGCTCAGTTTGTGTATATCCTCAGCCCTGCCTTTCCAAATGTTTACAATAAATGAATATCTCTAAGTCTGGTGTGAGGGCATTTTTTTTCAATTTCAGGATTGAAGATTTTTTATATTTCTGCACAGCTGTATAGCTGATCATGTGTTACTTGAATATGATCAAGAAGGTACACATTTGCTTTTTTTATTTAATCAAGGAAACTTTTCTGTGAGTTGAAACTTTTTCCATCATTTATTACGCTTGTCTGGTATTCCACAAATATTCAATTATGTCTTCCTCAACTCTGAGCTGCTGCAGACAGTCAGGGCCAAACTATATGCTGTAGTACTCAGAAGGTCCTTTTTTTACCTTTTCTAAAACCCTCCCTGTATCTCTTATATTCAGAGATGGCAAACGTACACATCCTTTACTTAAGTAGAAGTACATATACTCGTGTTTAAAAATACTCTGGTAAAAGTACTGACTTAACTTCTTTACTCAAGTAAAAGGAAAGAAGTATGGGCTTCGAAATGTACTTAAGTAAAAAGTACCCATAACTACCAACTGTTTTAAAGAGTAACCAACCTCCCTTTATATTAATAGAACAATGTCATTGTTAGCTAATGAATGTTTCGATGCTGAACAACGGCAAAATGACTACGTTTTCATTGGTACCTCTTCTTTAGAGAACACCAGGAAATTATGCATACACGGATTGTGTTGAAATCAATAAGCACGCAATGACTCTAAATAATAATGATCACACCAACAAACGCAGATTAAAACTAAAGTAACAAACCTGTTTTGAAAATGTAAGAAGTAGAAAGTACAGGTATTTGTGTTAAAAATGTAAGAAGTAAAAGTAAAAAGTCGTCAGAAAAATAAGTAGTGGAGTAAAGTACTAGTATTTATACTCCACAACTTCCCACCTCTGGTTATATTTAGTGAGTTCTAATTGTAAGGAACAGGCATTTATGTGTATATGTCACTGCTGGATTTGAAACACAAGAGGGCAGCATTGCTTAAAGGAAAATGTGGATGCAACTTCTCACCAACTTCTCACCATGTACGTATGTGTGAACTAATTCAGGTTTGTTCATGTACCCCAGCTTCAGAAATGAGCCTGTGAGGGCATAAGGACTGGGGTCAGATCAGGAGGAAGGTATTCTTGGTACCACTTTACAATAAGACTACCCTTATAAAGGATTCATAAAGGGTTTATAATTAGGTCGTGAATTAGGTTGTAAACACTTTATTAATCATTAAGAACCATTTATAAACCAATTCTAACATAGTTTTCATGCATCAACACAGGCTCACTATTTGGCAAGATGACTAAGCCTTATATTTGCTACTTAGCGAGAATCAACTTGAACAACAGATACCAAGGATGCTGGCTGATGAAGAATATGAAGTAAGCTAGGTAGCCAATATAAGACTTAACAGTACAGATAAATGTGGGCTCATTTGGCAAGCAACCGGTCACAGTTGCCCTGTTTATCTCATGTCTTATAAAAGCTTATTAATGATTTATAAAGTGTTCACAACCTAATTAATAAATGAATTACAAACTATTCGCAAACCCTTTATAAGGGTAGTCTTATTGTAAAGTGGTACCGTATTCTTAGGAAGAGCTCCACCAGGAATAACACATCCATGGCTCTAATTAGAATCATTGTATTGTTTAATTATTGTTTTACAAAGATATGACTTTGATCTTAAATCCATTTTCTTTTAAACAAATAGGCTTTCTCTCTCAAGATGAATGCCTCTGGTCAAATACATTTAAAATCTGTGTTCATCCAGCTGATACTATCACCCATGGCTCAACATAGTGGGTTCTTGGTATTGGGCCACTAATGATGTGGACTCGAATAGATGGCATTCAAAGCATGTTATTCACACAGATATGAATCATTTTGGTGATTTTAGAATTAAGATTGGTACACCTTACATTTTGGTGCCCACTTTACTTCAGTTTGAACTTTTTTTCATAAACATGTACTGTAATTTCTTTCAAGCTAGATGCGTATTAATCCAAAGCAGCTTTAGTTCGACCAACATGGCAGAATATGGTTAACTTCATGAGGAACTGAAGACAGGGTTATCTGCTTTACTTAAAGTTTTGACCTTGACTTTTTGAGACAATTTTTCAGAAGGACTCTCTTAGCTACCAACTTTGAAAAGCAGACCCAGAAATGTGTGTTAAATCAAGCAGACAGAAGAAAGCCCAAATGTATCTTGTTAAATCCATATAGTTCTGAGATAAACTACATTTGCACATCTGAAGCTGAATTATCTGGCGCAGCTGTCTTGTCACGACATTTAAAGCACCACTGCTTCTCACTAATGAGTACCCGTAATTATGTGAGACAGTCAGACACTGTGCTGCATGAAAACTCCTATTTAACCATTAAAAGGAAGTCTGTGCTAGTAAAGACTACTTCCAGGAAAGTTTGTCTAAATGTGTTTACTTCTACAGTTTCCATTATTAGACTATACAATATTTGATACACACTTGCAATTGAAGATGCATAGACATTTTGCAAGCAGAGAAGTTGAAATAGTAAGCTAAAAGTAGCTGTTTATCCATCACCTTAGATAAACAGCTCAAACAGTTTTTACCTGAGGTGATGGATAACAGAATCAATAGTGTACTTGGATAAACAATAGATATAGCTGAGTAACATATAAGCAGAGTAGATAGGTTGAAATATGTTTCTTAAAGTAATTGATAAATGTCTTAAATAGTAATCAACATTTGTTGATTAATTATTGAAATAGTAACAATAATAGATCATTGTTTGAAGTAGTTATCCTAACATAATGAATGACATACCAGTTAAACTATCAAATGGATTGAAAATCCAGTTTCTGCTGCTCCAGTAGGAACAAATGCAAACTGCACAGTTTTTAACAGTTCTTTTTTTAGAAACAAGGCCTGCTTCTCGACAAGTGCTATAGGAAACGGCTTGTAGCTGCCACATTTCTGCCGCTCTTGGACTACGGGGATGTTGTGTACATGAACGCCTCAGCTCACTCCCTTCATCTGCTGGACGCTGTCTACCATGGGGCTCTGAGGTTCATAACTAACTGTAAACCCCTCACACACCATTGCACTCTTTAGTCAACTGGACATCACTATCAATGCGCAGATCACTGCACTGTACAAACTCATCTATACCGCTATGCTTGGACTGCTGCCCCTCTACATATCCACTTACATATCACACAAACAGTACAGCTATAGCCTGCCCTACGATCTCAAAATGACATCACTCTGTCCGTCCCCTCAGTACGCACGGTGCTTCAGAAAAAAGCCATATCATACTCTGCCCCCTCAACCTGGAACACACTTCAGCATGAACTTAAGCTGACCAGTTTGATACCCATCACAGATTTTAAACTCATTTAAAAAAAGCTGGAGAAATCATCTATGGGTGTTTGCACCTGCAATATCTGACTACTTTTTACAATGTTTTATTTGATTGTTGCCTCTGTGTTTAGTGTCCTGTCTGTTTGTGTGGTGGTGTTACCACTGAACAGGTCTCTATTGAGAATGAGACCTTGTGTCACCTGTATAAATAAAGGCTAAATAAAAATAAATAAAAATGAATGAATTCATTCAGATAATTAACGTTTTGCTGCATATCATCACATTTCAAATCACAATGAACATGGCAAATGTTGCCAATAATCAGTAAGGGTCTGTTGTTAGACAGAAGAGATTGCTATAGCTTTTAGAAGAGTTTGTACAAGCTCTCTAAAGACTCCTGTGAACAGAAAGCTACTCCCCATCTGTTCACTTATACATGAGCTAAGTTCTCTCTCAGAGCAGCTGTTTTCCTTGCTGTATATCTTGTCTCTTTCGCTCCTGTTTGTTCACACTCTCTTCCCTCATCTGCCTCTCATGTCACAGCTCTTAGCTGATGTTAGCACATGCATTACCAAAGCAGCCACATCGAAGCTCTTTTTGTCCAATAAGCTGATTTTAATGGAAATTCTTAAAGGTGTCTGTAGCTAACAACACAATATCCTTTTCACTCATGTAATGTAAGTTTTAGGGAGATTGCAACATGTTTTTTCAAATTTGTATTGATGTATCTACTTGTGTAATTGTGGGACTATACATTATCCATTTTGATTTAATTTTGCAGCATTCATATTCATACTGTAAATATTGAAGAAAGAAATAACCATGTTGTTCAACTCATACGTTTATGCAAATAGGATATACATTGCATCTCTTAACAGCTGTATGCCTTTAGGTCCTTATATTCTATGAATTAACTTTGTTTTGTGTTTTAATGATTATCAGTAAGAGACGTACTTTCAAAATTGTTTTTTCTCGTATAAAGACCACATGAAAATACATAACCTCAAAGTTATTTTTGCTGTTCTCTGAACATCTTGTTTTAGTTCCAGACTCTTTAACTTAAACCCAACACTGTGAGTCAGTAAAAGACCCCCAGGGTTAGATATATAAACTGGCCATATTGTTTCCATGGCAATAATATACCTGGGGGAGTTTCACTAGAAGGATACTGATCAACCTACACTACACCACCACATATTTTCTCCTTATACATGGCCTCCACCCAACTATTAGTTTTGTTTGATGTCTCTAGGTAATAGGTAGGTGTGTGTCTGAAATGGGGCCCAATCATTTGGGGGATTGTAGCAGCAGACTAGAGGGGACAGTTTGTATTCCCACAACCTGGAATTTACAACCTCCGACACTCCCTCCTTTCTGAGCCTTTAAGCAATGTAACTGCTTGTGTGGTAAAAGATGAACTAGTATTTATAACATGAAAGGAGAATGCATTTAAATGGAACCCCATGGAGGCAATGAAAAGGGAAAAAAGTGGTGAATTACCTCTTTCATATAGATGTCTTATTATGCACCCTTCATAAAACATTTAAATTCGAATGAATCCCTTTCTTCTTTCACACTTTCTCTTTCCTTTTGAGTTTTTTTATCTGTTACAAAGACCTCTAATCTATAATCAACAAAAAAAATCGTTAACTTTTACAATCAAAGGGTTTATTAATGACTGTTAAACCATGTTGACTTAGCATATTAACATTTATGACTACAAACATTATATCTCATTAGAAGGTCCAAAACCCATCTCACTTTATTCATGGTTTACCAACATAAAAATACTCCTTTTTTGAATTTGAATTATGTTTACTGATCTGTAAAGCACTGACAAATTATTTATTTACCCAAAGAAAATCCTTATTAAAAGCTGTGATGTGGTAACAATGTAACATTTTAGACAGGTGTAGTACATTACCATAATTATACAACATTTCAGCATCATGCACACATGACCCACAGCCTCTGAGCCTGTGACAGCCAGCTGTTCAGACAGGGAGCCCGGAGTTCCTCGAAACCCCTGAGAGGGAGTGTCTGGTGATCCCTCCTCACCGCCGAATCTGTCGCTCCCTCCCCTCTCTCCTCCCCCTCCCTCTCTTCGCATCTCTGTTTGTGCCTGGACTGAGGGACGCATGCGGCTGGATCAGTGTCCCGGCGTCTCCCGGAGCGGAACCAACCATCCCACCCCAGACGGCCGGTGTGTGTGTGTGTGTGTGTGTGTGTGTGCCCCCCCCCCCCCTCTTTGAAGATTCATCAGACGGCTTTCCCCGCGCTGGACCGCCGAGCGTCAGAGAGCAGCGTGCCAGGTATCATGACGCACCACACAATTGGGCACTTGCTTGGACTTCTCGCCCTTGAGTCTTGAGACATGAGGAGGTGCCCATGCTGTTTAAGTCTTACCGGCATACGATACTTTTGCAGCCCTGTCTGTCATCTCTGACTCTGTCCTACGTGTTATGTTGTTGTCAGTGTTTGATGATGTCATTATTTATTTCAGATGGATCCTCGCTCTGTCACTGCAGCGTCGCATCTCTCCAAGTGAGAAGACTCGCTTTGCAAATGCGCTTGAACAAACTTGAACCGCTGCCTCTGTCCGTGGCGAGCAAATCCAATCCAGGCTCGTCTCCAGCTCTGCAAACCTCTGTCTCTGCTGACTAACGATGTGGAGGACAGTGGTGTGACACTGCAAGGAGACTTCACAGCCCATAACTATTATCTAACTATTCCACATCAACTTTTTAAAGCGCTATCTTTGAGGTGAAAAAAAACTGGAGACCGCACACCTCTTCGAGCGTGTTATCTTTTCACCTGGAATAAACTGACTGTCCAAAATCCAAAATAGATCCGACTCCAAGGGATGCGTAAACGAGCATGATGCTCTGCTTTCTGTCGCTGTTAACACACATAGGGAACGAGGTCGGATTATAAACTATGTGGAGTCATTTCTGAGGATTATTGATTCGCTGCTCACCCCGGGTGTATGGAGAAGAGCAGCCCGAGGATGACGGGCGGAACCCGGGAGGCACCTGTGAACTCCTCTCCAGCTGTGGCGTCCAACGCGGAGGGCGAGGAGATCGAGGTTTTGGAAAGCACTGACGTCCTCCCCGTGGCTCAAGAGGACGTAAGTCTAACACACAGTCACCCTAAGTGCACATGACCACTTATACAGATTCACATTTTCACTATTTCAATCACGCAGCAGGACCTCCACTTTCCTTTGCAATGCATACTATTCAGGCATTACGTTTGATGTTATGGAGACTCTCTAAGCTGTACAATCCATTCCAAGCTAAATTAAAAAGATATACCTAAAACACATTGTAGATGTTTTTTTATCCAACATATGGGTTTTAATTAGTTTTACAGAAAAATGTGAGTAGCTTTCTATGAATATTACTATATACTTCGCTCTCACACACATTACTTTTGCTCTAGTAGTTGTTTCAAACATTCAAATAGCTGACTGTATAAGAAACCCCTTAGACATTATCATCAACACTTTGGTATCTTATTATCTTTTGTTGTAACTCATTGAACACACTGATCGGATGATAGCAGTCTGTGATTTTAACACTGCAATTGAGGGAAATAGAGGGAAAACCTTTTGGCAAATTATTGCATTAATAACATTATAAACATTATTTCAACACAGGTGCTCCTCTTCACTTGGGCACCTGTGTCTGAGATGTTTGTCCTACCTCTTTACATCTTCACTTTTCTCTTTCTTTCTATGTCTAAGCAATGGAAGTCTCTGTTTGACAAGGTATGTACTGCAAGCAACAGCGGCTTGCATCTTTCACAATATGCATGTTTCACTCAGCTCTGTTGTCTCAACTATGTTTGATCTGTGGGTGACTTGACTCTGTTATTAGCTTGCCAACACAGATGTATTGACCAGATAAAGCACTCCATTGTCCTGCTTAAAGGTCATGAAACATGGGGAGATTTTAGATGAACATAATGCTATATTTCACCAGGCATCAGTAGGAACAGGAAACAGGATAAAGTAACTTTTTTAATGTAATAACAGTCCTAGTTCAATAGGTCAATACGTCTATAAATGACTTTTGATGCTGTGGTTTTTACAGATTCTGTCCATGTATCACAGCCTTTACACCATCATTATGCTGTGACTTAAACCTGCCCTATGACATGGTGCACCTTGGCACCAAGAGATAGCTGTCAGAAAGGACATGACTCATGATGCCAAACTTCACACATATTGCTCATGTTTGCCATGCCTGCTGAGTTGTGCATCTCATGCTGCTGAATACAGCAATTCTTCTACCACTCACTCAATGCTGTTTTTATATGCTGGTTAGTGCTGATTCGTTCTCCCTTTCTGTGGGTAAACATACCCGGCACCAGCATTTAATTTGGCTAAATGATGTGAACCTATCAGGTCTCAGCTGGTGGAGATGGCTCAGTATTCCCTCTGCTGATTTAGGCTGATTAGACAAATGTATTTTTAGTTCAGAATCTTGCGCAGCTTTAAATCCTTTACCTGCTGGGTAAAAATAATTATGGCATAACATGTAACCAAGCTGCAGCTTTGTCGGACCAACCTCCTGCTGAGGGGAGAGCATCAGAGGAGTGGGAGCACATTGGAGGCTGTGGGTGTGTTGTCCGCTGACACTGACCCTGATAATGCAATTGGGGCGATACATAATCCGTGATGCATTGATCCATCAGTAAGACCGATCTTGTAAGAAACAAACATGGGCACGCACACACACACCACACACACACACACACACACACACACACACACACACACACACACACACACACACACACACACACACACACACACACACACACACACACACACACACACACACACACACACACACACACACACACACACACACACACACACACACACACACACACACACACTTATGCACTCACAGTCACCTCACTGTGGGGTTTCTGCAGCACCTGCCCGTCATGGGGCCCCCTACTTTCTCCAACAGGGAATTGTTTGCATGTGAGTGTGCAGGGGGATATTTAGGGTTGAGTCAGAGGCTCGTGTCAGGCTCACTCTTTCAGGATGTCTGAGGTCCCATGGGATTACTGGAAAGGCTAGCTGTGGTGTGTTGTGTGTGTATAAGTGGGCCTCTCAATCCGCTGTCTTTATGCGTGCGGCACAGCTTTGAATTTCCTCAAGTGGACGTCAGTCTAAAAAAAACGTGGGGTTTGACCAAATGGTGAGGTCGTGCCCGGTCTGGCAGTAACAAATGTCCTTTCACTCTTTTATTCTCCTTTCCTCCTCCCTTCTCCTCACAATGAGTTGCTTCATTTGTCAAGGGGCTGACCTTTGAGACCTCCAGCTTCTGTGACAAAGGAAGATAAATGATGGCCACCGAAGACAAGGAAAATAAGGTTTTTCTAAACCAGTCTGGCAACCCGTGTCAATGCTTGAGAGATAAAAGACAACAGAGCATGGTTTAGTCTTTAATTGTTTAATGCCAAAATACACCTAACAACATTTCACTATTCTAGCATGTCAAGTGTATGTGTACTTACAAACATCAAGAATAACACTGTATAGACTGCAAGGTCTACATTTGAATCTGCAATTCATACATGCTTAAATGGCAAGGGCTGACCTGGGGGCACTTAGGGTTCACCATCTTTGACATTTGGAGAGGAGAAGGCAGAGATAGAACTGCCAATCCTGTGATTAAAGGGCGGCTTGCTTGTCCGGGATATTTTCATTGTGACTCTAGTTGGACAACTCTTTTTGTGAACTAGTTTGTTAAACATACTCAGTTCTTTAAAATATACTAAAGCTACACTTTTATATTCTGGCCAGTGACTGTCTGCAACTAATCTTACTTAATAGAATGTTCCAGTGAGGATAATGCATTGGCCAAATAAGACGTCCAGAGAAGAAGACAATGATGCATCTCTTGTGTTAATCAATTCTGGCATCCCTGCCTTATCAAATGCAGGGCGCACTCAATTCTGTCTATCCCATAAGGGATGTTTATACAGCAGAGAAAAGGCAGGATCATCTTCTCTCCCTCATACCTATCATTTTGTTTGGACTCCGACCTCCCTCCGTCTTTTTGAACGCAGTCTGGGCTCTGTACAGAACCTTCCCCGTCATATCAGTTTTACCGGCCCCCGTGTGAACTCAGTACATACAGCTATCAGTTTCTGGATTTCCGACCGTGGGCTGGAATCAAAGTGCTGCGTTGCTCTGTTCGCTTTCCCCTTCACTTCTCTCTTCTGTCCCCGGAGAGGATTTTGTTGCTGTATAAGTGCTTTCCTCTTCTTGCAGGAAGTAAGAGAGCAAACCTCAGAATGCTTTGATTCATGTTTCCTATCGCCTGAAACAAACATGAACTCAACACAGACAGAGCAGTCCAATGAAGCAGCTGAGATGCTGCTAGGAGGAAAGCAGCTGCACTGCCCTTTCTCTCCCTCATAATCAAAGAGTCCGAGCCTCTATCTGTCATACAAAAAAGGTTTCTTTTGGATAAAGCATATTAAGCATGTTGTATTGCACCCTGAAATGAATGTGTGTGTTTTGTAGTTCCTGAGAAAGTTTGTTAAATGGATTTTATTGAGCTATTGTGGCTAGAGGAGCCATATTGAAAAGGTTTTGCAGAACTTTTTTTGTCTTTTACCACAGTTTTTTGCCTCTGATATGCATCTGTAAAAACTGAAAAGCAGGAGGCTTGTCTATCTTTAAATACGGATATTTTACAAGTTGGATTATGAAAGGCTACACCTAAAGCGCAGACACACTGTATTTTGTCTAAGAGAACTGGGAATGTCCCAGTGCTTGTAAAGCTTGAGATTGGAAGTCCCGTAAACCTGGCTTAATTCAAAGTGGATGGAGACAGGATGTATACTAACCATTGACTTTATATATGTAACATAGAATCAAGGCTCTTCAATGCAGCCTTGCAACAGGTCTTTGTGTCCACTGTGTGTGTGTGTGTGTGTGTGTGTGTGTGTGTGTGTGTGTGTGTGTGTGTGTGTGTGTGTGACGTGTGTGTGTGTGACGTGTGTGTGTGTGTGTGTGTGTGTGTGTGTGTGTGTGTGTGTGTGTGTGTGTGTGTGTGTGTGTGTGTGTGTGTGTGTGTGTGTGTGTGTGTGTGTGTGTGTGACTGTAAAAGAGAGATCCGTATGTGTGTCCACAGTTGCCTCTGTGTTGACAGCCTGCTCCTGGCACAATGGCATGTTGAAATGCCCTGTGCTTACGCCTGCAGGAGCTTAGTGATTAAACACTTTCACATGGCTGCATACTTTCCATGGAAGTGTTTCCCCCCCTTAATTTCTTGCTTGGTGGCATAGAAAAGCCTTTAAATGTGAGTTATGATCCCAAAAATCCTCAATCAAACCACACAAATAGAAGTCTTTCAGATCTCCGGAATGTCGTCTAGTCAGAGGGACTTTCGCTCTATGCTCGCTGTTGTAGTGAAAACACAGTTTTATTCATGTAAAACAGGATTTATGACCCATCACTCCTAAACTTCAGTAGCGAAAGTGAGTTCTGGTGTTCCAATAGCTCAGGTATTGCCTTTAATTCAAACAAGCAGGAATTCAATGACGGGGCAGCCACCTGTTCCCGGTGTGACTCGTCTTTTCTCTGAGTTCCTGTCAGGCCTTTCAATGAGCTTGTTAGTTAGATATTCAGTGGCCATGCCTGAGAGAAAAGGAAGATCATTATTTAAAGTCATTTTGTCTGGCACTGCTGTCTCGTCTCATCGTCCCTCCCAACCAAGACGCAGCTGGCATCTTCCTCAGTGTCTCACTATTTTTCTAACACTACACTTCAAATGAATGATCCACTGCCCAGGCAACAGGCACTTAATGGATAAGGAGCCCGCAGCTGTGTTTACCGGGGCATGCAGGGATAGCATGGCACGCCCTGTCAGTTTTACCTACATTAAAAGCACAAAGGAGGGTCACAAAATTAGATTATAACAGCTATCACTGCAATCACCAATGGTTACAGCAGTAGACACTATAGCTGCAGCTGTAAAGTTATTATTGTTGAGCTGGAGAGAATGTTTTTTGTGTTTTTTACAACACACGTTAGTCGCATCAGTACAAAGACTCATGAGACTAAAAGATTCAAAGGAACCCACCCACTGTGAAAGATAGAAGTATCTGAGAAGAGGTCCACTAACAGATCATTACATTTGACTCATCTTGTGACGACAATACTTCCTTTAATGCCCCTTTATGCATTTTTTGTGACTTATTTTAGTGATTTTCTTGCATCAGTTACCTTCTTCTTGGGTTTCTTTGCTTGAAAGTTGTATAGATTTCTCCATCTTCTTCTCTTTTACCCATCCATCTTTGATGTGTTGATGTGCATATCGAGCTAATGGCCATCGACACATTCACAGATGGTGGGGTCACAGTCTGCTGACCTGCTCATCTAACTCTACAGCAGTGATTGACACCAGCTGAGTCTTGGAGATAACTCAAAGACAAACACTTTGTAGTGAACTGTCTTGTCTTGATTCAGGATCGTAAACGTATTAGGAAGGCAGCAAACGGCACCCCGCCCCATGCTATTAAAAAAGCTGCAGAGCTGTGTGGTGATGAAGTAACACACAGAGCCTCCAACATTTTCAATGAAAGATTTAATCTGAGCTCATCTTTTCCCGCTCCTCTGCCTCTCCCCCCTTTCTTGTCTCTAAATAGATTTCCTTAATGAAAGAAACAGTTCCAGTTGGCAGAGTGTGAAAACAGTCTATGCTTTTATGCAGGGTTAAAAATAGCTGCTGTGCCTGTCGATCTGTAAATGGGAAAGAGAAGATGTGCCAGTTTACCCGTAATTGGCTACAGTGTGCACACTCATGGCAGCGATGGCATGAAATCGAAATGTCTCTTCTGACAGTTGAATGCCTCAGTGATCTGGCATCTTCCATATGCTTACTGTGTTTATGTGTGTGTACATAAAGTATGTTTGTGTCAAATTGTAAATCCATTACTAGAGGTCAAAGAAGGGCAGTTGAAGTTGAAGTGACAGCACACAACCCCCTACTGTGTGTATGTGTGTGTGTGTGACCTAGCATTACTATCCTTGTGGGGACCTACATCTGTTTTAGACGTCACGTGTGGGGACTCGCCTCCCTTATGGGGACATAAGGGAGGGGAATCAATAATTTTAGGGTGAAGATTTGGTTATGGTTAAGGTTAGGATAAGTCTCCAGGAAATGCATGTAAGTCAATGTAATGTCCCCTGAAGTGATGTATACATGGTATGTGTGTGTGTGTGTGTGTGTGTGTGTGTGTGTGTGTGTGTGTGTGTGTGTGTGTGTGTGTGTGTTAGAGCAACAAGTCCTCCAACTCATACGACCAAATGGGTCGATTGTTTAAGCCCTTATTACGACCAAATATGTCGTTTGTTCAAGCGCATAATACGACCTATAATTACGTTTTAAAATTGTCGGCCTCTGGTGCTCCCGTTCAATGCAAACGTTACAGAGGGTTGTTTATTCACAAATAACCCTCTCTGTAAAATCCTAAATTGTAGGATAGTTTGGCCATTAAAACGCTTTATGATTAGATTTCTAGCGAGAAGTATATATTGTACTTTTAGAATCCACGTCCAGTCGATATGTAGGATCTATAGTTTGATAGATATTACGAAGATGATTTGAAGTTTCGTCAGGAGAACGTGTATATGCGGCAAGCTTCCATGTAAAGTTACGGGTTGAAAACAGTATTTTCGGTCTCGCCGTTTTCATAATAAAACCAATGATCAAATGATTTAACAGTGATATCTGCAGTACTCATCCACTAAAAAACATCAGTTTATCCTAGTTAATTATACGACATTAATTGGTTTAAATTCTGTACAATGCTTTTGTGTTTTTCCCATAGGTTTTTCTCTTTCGATTCTGAGAGACACATTTCTGTTTTCAGAGGTTTTGATAGGCTAAAATCACGCCGCAATGCACGTCGGGATATGGTGTTTATGTGATATGAAATCGGAAAACATTAAAAAAATAATAATAATACTTTATTCCGAGTGTTCTTGCTTTTCTCTTTGAAAGTCATCACATAACGGCATTGCAATACACGGTTCGGCTGCATTAAATATTACATATCTGCCCTAGATATGTATTTATAGAGCCCTGATCAGAAGACCTTTTGACAAACTGGAAGAGATGCCGCCAAAACTGAATACGTGACGTGGACCATAAATATATCAACAATTAAACAACATCTTCCATTTCTTTTCACACAATACGTCTCCTTGCAGTATCAACACTAATTCGGCTGACTTTTATATTTGATTCAATTAGTAGATAGTCTGTATTTACACCATAACGGTGCACAGCTGACACCTCCTAGTGGTTAAAGCACGTTATTGAATTTAGTTGTAGAATAAGTTATATTTGATGAAAACATTTAAATATTAAGAGTAGCCTACATACAAAATAGGGGTCAATGATAGAAATATAGAATGAAAAATATCAAGAAGATACTGTAGTGATCTCTACAATAAAACAGTTTAGTGCAGGACGTCCAAAGATATTAACAGGAGGATGTGCAAAACAGACAAACTGATAAGGCTGAATTTTACTCAGGTGTAACTAAAGTCTGATTTAAGGGTTGTTTATATTTCACATCATTAATCAGAATCTGCAAAGTAACAAAAATAAATGTAGTAGAGTAAAAATACCAGGTTAACCTCTGAATTGTAGTGGAGTAGAACAAAGTAGTACATGCTGCTGTAAGGCAAGGCAAGGCAAGGCAAGTTTATTTATAGAGCACTTTTCAACGCAAGGCAATTCAAAGTGCTTTACAAAAAAAGACATTAAGCATTAAAAAAGAAAAGCTAATCAAATAAACATTAAGAAAAAAATACATGGATAAAAGTTACAGTGCAGTCTAAAATATAAATAGTTCAATTAAATATTACAAGAAAAAGTACATGGATAAAAGTTACAGTGCAGTTTAAGATATGAATAGTTCAAATAAAAGCAGCGACAACAAGAGAAGTCTTCAGCCTGGATTTAAAAGTAGTCAGAGTTGCAGCGGACCTGCAGGTTTCTGGGAGTTTGTTCCAGATATTTGGAGCATAATAACTGAACGCTGCTTTACCATGTTTAGTTCTGACTCTGGGGACAGAAAGCTGACCAGTCCCTGAAGACCTGAGAGATCTGGATGGTTCATAGTTTAGCAGGAGGTCAGTAATGTATTTTGGGCCTAAACCATTCAGTGCTTTATAAACCAGCAGCAGTATTTTGAAATCTATTCTTTGACACACAGGAAGCCAGTGTAAAGACTTCAGAACAGGAGTGATGTGATCCACTTTCTTAGTGTTAGTGAGGACTCGAGCAGCGGCGTTCTGAATCAGCTGCAGCTTTCTAATAGATTTTTTAGTGAGACCTGTGAAGACACCATTGCAGTAGTCGAGTCTACTGAAGATAAAGGCATGGACAAGTTTTTCCAAATCCTGCTGTGACATTAGTCTTTTAATCCTAGATATGTTCTTTAGGTGATAGTAGGCTGATTTAGTAACTGTTTTAATGTGACTGTTGAAACTCAGGTCAGAGTCCATGACTACACCTAGATTTCTGGCTTTATCCGTTGTTTTGAACATTGCAGACTGAAGCTCAGCGCTAACTTTTAAACGTTCTGCCTTGGCTCCAAAAACCATTACCTCAGTTTTATCTTTGTTTAATTGGAGAAAGTTCTGACACATCCAGTCATTGATTTGTTCAATGCACTTACTCAGTGTTTGAATTGGAGCATAGTCTCCTGGTAAAATTGTTACGTAGATTTGTGTGTCATCTGCATAGCTATGGTAACTTATTTTGTTGTTCTTCATTATCTGAGCCAGTGGTAGCATGTAGATGTTAAAGAGAAGAGGCCCCAAGATGGAGCCTTGAGGAACCCCACATGTCATATTTGTCAACTCAGATGTGTATTTACCGATAGAAACAAAGTTGTTTCTATCCTTTAAGTAGGATTTAAACCAATTTAGAACTGTTTCCGAAAGTCCCACCCAGTTTTCCAGTCGGTCCAGTAATATGCTGTGGTCAACAGTGTCAAACGCAGCACTGAGATCTAATAATACTAACACTGAAGTTCTGCCACTGTCTGTGTTTAAGTGGATGTCGTTAAAGACCTTTACAAGAGCAGTCTCAGTGCTGTGGTTTGGACGAAATCCTGACTGGAACACATCAAAACAACCATTTAAATGCAAGAAATTACTCAACTGTTGAAAAACAACTTTTTCAATGATCTTACCTAGAAATGGCAGGTTTGATATGGGCCTGTAATTGTTCATTACTGAAGCATCTAGATTATTCTTTTTTAAGAGCGGTTTAATGACTGCTGTAACAAAAACATTTCCCAACTTGGGATCAATAAAGTATCTTATCTTAAGATGATCGATGGCTACTGCCATATTTGCTAAATGTGCATCTGAACCTTGACAAGTGCATGTTTCAGGCTTATCAATTAACAACAGGAGGGGTCACAGACATAAGACCAGCTGTCATGTGGTATTAATGCTGCCCATTATGGACACAAGCAATTTTCACCCATATATTAATTATATGTTTTCAATTTGATAACACCAATGTGTTTCGTATCCCCTAAACCTCCAGGGATGTATACAGTGTAATACTGGCAACTTCTAATTGTGGGAAATACGAAAACGTCTTTTAAAACTACATTTCCCAGTAGAGACGTGCCATAGAACATGTTGCGAAACACACAATAGCCAGCAAGTGTAATTCTGGGGGGGAGGGCCGGGCTGGCCCCGTCCAAGTCCAGTTTTGGATAGTCTGGCGTGGTTCCATTCCATTTCAAAGAGCTGTTTGACAGCGTAACCTTGTCGCACTGCCACTCCAATATCCAATCACAGAGCTTGAGGGCTAATCACGGGGTTTGTAAAGCAAGGTGGATGTTGTAGTCCCAAACGATAGCTGGGGATTCTGGGTAGTGTAGTGTCTTCGGAAACTCTGTAGTGTCTAAACTCCGAAAAAACTATTTGTTTCTCCGAATCGAAGGTTAAAAACACAAAAGCATTGTACACAATTTAAACCAATCAATATTGTGTAATTAACAAGGATAAACTGATGTTTTTTAGTGGATGAGTAATGGAGATATTACTGTGTAATCATTTGACAGTGTGGGGAATACTTCCGGTTTTATTATGAAAACTTCGAGACCGGAAATACTGTTTTCACCCACGCTAACTTTACATGGAAGTTGCCCCATATACAGTACACGTTCTCCTGGCGAGACCTCAAATCATCTTCGTATATCTATCAAACTATAGATCCTACACATCCACTGGACGTAGATTATCAAAGTACAATATACACTTTTCGCTAGAAATCTAATAAAAAAGCATTTTAATGGCCAAACTATTCCACAATTTAGGATTTTCCAGAGAGGGTTATTTGTGAATAAACGACCCTCCGGAGCATTTGCAATCGACAGGAGCATGTTGTTTCTTACACGACCACTAGAGGTGCTACACTTTAAAACGTGACTCTGGGTCGTATTTAGCTGCTCAACAATCGACCTATATGGTCGTTTTTTGTAGGAGGACAGGCTGGTTAGAGGCTCGGTGTGCCTTCTTCTTTTTAAGAACCAGTGTCTGTGTAAATGGTTACGTGGCTCCTAGACATATCAGCTGTGATTTTTCTGCTTTCTATCTTCCCTTTTATCTCATTTCTATCTCTCTGTCTCTCACCTTATTTTCTGAAGTCCATGTCAGCGTTAAGTGGATGACACTGTAGATGTGAAGAGGGTTCAGTCTCAGTTTGCTTTTTGATGCTTTCATCTCATCTACTTTCATTAGCTCTGTTTAAGGTTAAACACACACGCTAGGTCATCCGTTGTATATAAATGGCACAACAACTCAAGGTAACTTAGTGGAAAAACATCACTTTCTGGGTTTATCGAGGAGCTTCGACAGTTTTTCTCTGAGGTTACATATTACAAGTGTCTTTGTGAGTAGGGTTGGGTACCGAGAACCGGTTCCGGTTCGGAACCGGTTCCGGTTCGGAACCGGTTCCAACATTTCGATTCCAACGGTATCATTTAGAAATGTGAATTTCGGTTCCGCTTTTCGATTCCTGAGGAAATGTTTCTCGCCGCTCTCCGTAGCCTACTGCATGACTGCAGCGGGGCGGGAAATGTAGCGTTGTACCTACATTTCCTACAGTGTAACCTGAGACCAGGGCCGGCCTGTCGCACTGGCATTATAAATGTTCGCCTAGGGCGCCAGGTCTGTGGAGGCGCTGCGCTGACAGCTCTGGGAGGGAAAACAAATGTTTTGACCGTTGGTGCTCATCCTAATTTTCGGCCTTGATGTAACAACATTCATAATTAAGTAAATGTAACACCCTTTTCATCCCGGTTACACTTTTCATTTGCCCTGTACGATGGGCGCTGCAAGTGATGAAAATGGGGGATGTTGGCTTATCTGGCAACCGCAGCTCACGAGGGTGCACTGGAACCGGCGCTGTTGTTATTAGCATCTGGTGCTAGCTGCTCTTACGGAAGAAGAAGATGTTTCTACAATGATGTGGAGGGAGAGTCCTCTCCAGTCTGACTGAGAGGCTGATAACTTCAGCTCAGTGAGGTAAAGGACTCTGAGTGTTTAGATAGTTCACTTTAGTCTAAGTTATCTCAGTGGGTCTCAAACGTTTTGATCACAATTTATGTAAACACATATTTCCAAGGCACTCTTTTATAATTATTGGGATAAAACAGGTTTGAAATCATTCCAATGTATACTATAGGACAGTAAACCAGACATATCGTTTTAAACTGGAGAGATAAAAAAATATGCATAAATAAAATAGTAAAATAAGATATGAATGAACAACAAAAATAAAATGCATTACATGTAGGCTATTTGTTATTTAATTATTCAAATGTAAACCGATCTTTTTCATATGGGTGTTTGGAGTTGTACCCCCTAGATCTAGTCTCTAGTAATTCTGCGTGTGCACCAGATTGAAGCATTTTACTTCAAAATGTTCAAACCTTTCTTCCCTGTATGCCTGAGAAGGCAGATATGCTTGTTTTTCTCAACAAGAACTGTTTTTAAAAGTTGAACTGTTGTAGCTTCAGGGGTTCTCAGGTTAAAGTTACAGAGCAGTGAATATAAACTGATTAATGTGAATATTACTTTAAACTAACCTGTGTAAAAGTTTCTCGAATAAATGTAATTTTTTTGGTGGAAGAAGCATGCATCATTTTTTTACCCTGCCCCTCAAAGAATCGGAATCGAGAACCGTTAAGAACCGGAATCGAAAAGTAGAATCGGAATCGGAATCGTGGAAATTCAAACGATACCCAACCCTATTTGTGAGTGCAGTGTGTAATTTCTGGTTGTTGTTCAATGATACCCGTTGAAGGGGCGCACAGTTTTTGATTAGAAAACTATTTGCACCAAAACCAATGTTTTCATGTCTTCTTTATTATTATTACCAGACAGCTGAAAACATATTATATGTTAATCTAATTACTCCCTGTTGATCAAGCAAACAATAAATCATGCTCAATCAATAGTCACAATAATTCAATTCAAAATAAACACATTTTCAAAAGTAAGAGAAGCTACATTTTGAATAAGGGCTCATTGAGAGTGTTGGAAGTATTTCTGTTTCACAGCCCAGAATCCCTGAGCAAACATACAGGAGTGTTTGACAAAAGCTTGTATTTAACAACCAGACATTTTTTAAATAACACAAATAACACTAAGTGTGGACAGAAGGCCACAGTGGAGAAAAATACGTTTTATGTTTATTCAGCCAAAGGTAAGCTAAAAAAAATCAAACTCAGATAGAAGTAAAAGTGTGTAAAGATCCAAACGTCCAAATTAAAGGTGGGTTTACTCGTGTGTATCATTAGGTTGTTGCCCCAAAACTACCTTGTTCAAATTATAAAAAAAAGCGAATTTTATTATTATTTTAATTTTGATAATAACTTTCCGACCTTTAATTCACCGATCAACCGGTACTGTTGATCCGCTCCCTGTTTCAGTCCGTCACTCCAATCCTCCTAGGATCAAAGACACAGTGCAGGTTCCTTCATTCCTTATGGCTGAAACGGTATACCTTCCCACAGGTTATGGTTACAGAGCGCTGACACAGTGAAGTGCTGGCCGTCAACCATTACACCGAGTCGTGTGTGTAGTTGTATGTGTGCATGAGTGTGTGGCACCTCAGAAGTTTGAGGGACCTGTGAAACGTGAAATGGAAAATGTCTGTTTTTGTCACAGAGCTAAAAGTCCCCACTGGAATGTTAGTAGACTCGCACACACACATGCACATAGATATATCATTTGGGGCTTATTTCTATGCCATAGGCTGACCAGGTCTGCATACAGGTGCACTGCTGACAAGGGTACAATAACCCTGTGTGTGCTGTGTACACCTGTCTGTGGGTTGCGTGTTTGTGCGTGTGTGTGCGTATTCATGTTAACTGATTTCTGTCTCTTCAGTCAAGCGCTGCCCATTAGGGAATGTTCCACATAGAGCGTACGACTCAGCCGTCTCTTTCATTCTCCCCTTGGAAAACGAGACAGATGGCAACGTTGACGACCACCACAAACTAAAGCTGACAACTACAAGCGCAGATGTGTAGGCGTGTGCATGGATGCCGGCTACACTTTCTGGATTTCTACTTCAAATAGTTTGCTGGCTTTCTGATCACTTATTCTTGCAATGTGCTCAGCTTTACGTGTGTTCAAGCTATGTTCAAGGAACTATGTATTCCTCCTTGTATTCCTATCCCCTCTACGTAGAGTTTGCCCTGAAGTTATGGCAACCTGCAATGTAGGCAGTATAATTCTGGACTCATATTAAGGTTAATGGCATATTTCTGTCGACATATGCATCCAAGCTAAAACTGTAGAACTGCAGGTACTCTAGTTTGCGGATCACAGCCCATCAGATACAGCTCAGTTCTTATTGTCTCATTCCTCCTCAGTGGAAGCATCTCTGGTTTGTGTTTGCATGTCAACTTTCCAGAAGCTTTAAGCTTTCCGTGCAACCAGTAAAGCAGTGTCTTTTTACTAAACACCTGGCCCTTGTCGTAAAGCAGGCGCGGTCCCAGTTAGCTCTGGGCCTGGGATGACCACAATAATCACAGTAACCACTCCTCCCACAGCAGTCATTTTCTCCATGCAGCTCTGTGTTACATTTTCTGTGTCTGACGATCACTGTAAGATTGCTCAAATAAATCAAGCAGTGGCCCAGACTCTTTGGTTGCCCCAGTTTCAAGGTCAGAGTGAAAGAAGAAAGGTAATATGACTGACACTGTTAGCATTCACCAAACAGTGAAGTTAGTGTGAATAATCTGCTGAAAACTATAGCTCATTCAAGGTTAAAGCTGCATAATTTTTCTGGTAACTAATTTTTCAGGCCATTATATTGTGCTTCCATCCAGCCACCCATCTGAAATGCATTTATTTATTTGTTTGTTTACCCAGAGAACTCCATGCTGCAGTGATGCACAACCTAATTTGTTTTACTCTTCAAAAACTCTGAATTGAAACATCCTGTAGTATTTACTTCGCTATGGTTACACTGGGCATTTCCTTGACACATTGATTTAATTAGGTTAACATCAGATTACTCTTAGAAAACATCATCAGTGTCACTTTCAACATGCCATGCTGAATATTTTTTATCACAATTTTTTTTCTAGGACATTAAAGCCAGGTTTTAGCTTGTAAAAAAAAAAAAATAGTTATTTAGTTGTTACCCCCCGGCTGTTTTGCTGTTGTCATGGCAACTTGGCCCGTCCCAGCCTGGCAGGCTCAGCAGATGCCCAAGGTGAGCGGCAGTGCTTGGCTTTCACCCAGATCTCCGGTCCCGTCCGGTCCCGTCCTCTCCCCTCCGTGTCATCTTACAGGGCATCGCTGCCAAAGCCTGCCACCGGGGCCAAAGTGCTGAGTTGAGTGCCAACTGTGACAAGGATAAAACCACATCACACACAAAAAACACACCAATAGAAAATACAGCCATTTATGCCCTTCACTCCCTGGTGGGATGTCTGACTTTGTGGCTGTGTTTTTGCTGCAGGTGTGTTTTCATGAAGAGGTACAGTACATCAAGCACTCCCTTCCTTTGCAACATCGAATTATTCAGTGTATAAGAACTTGGCCAGATGTCTTTATATGAATCGTTGATGGCTGATGCCGAAATAGGTTTGAGAAAAAGGACAACAAATAGGTCACAGATGGATTTGGTCCCACTGGTAATAAATGAACTCACATTTACCATGAAGTATGAACTATGGTATGATTCTGTTTTCCCTTCATAATAATAATTAAAAGATTGTTCAGCAATGTGGACCGCAATAAAACAAATAAATTGTCTCTTAGTAATATTAACCAATTAATAATGTTTTCAAAATCCTGACATGTCTTTTGTGCAGAGATTATTCTAGGGAAGAGTTGATACATTCATTTTGGTCTCGAAAATGAATACTGAAGGCCAGAAATCGTACCTTTCAAGAGGAAAATGTTTGCCCTTGAAAAAACAATTATAATAATTTAAGTTAGATTTCTGCAAATATTGACATCTGATCCTATTTTTCATAGTGTTGATGAAGGTACAATTAGATCACACAGATAAGGTCAGTTTCGGGCAACATTGAAATGTATTATGTTTTTATGAGACTTCCTTTAATACACTAGCTAAGTCCTGCAATGTTTAAAATATTAATGGTTGGAGACCTTTTTTTTGCAACTGCAATCAGTCTGTAATTTGTCCGGGAAATAACTAGGTCATATATATATTCAGCTCTGTTCATTTTTCTCAAAACTTGCTCTGAAAAAATTATAGCTACTGGTTGTTCTGGCCGGCATTCATTTTGCTGCACTTTGAGCACATAACTCCCTACAGCCCTCGGAGATCGGTTTTTATCATTCTGTGCTATGGGGTCATAAAAACTGTATTTATTGCACCAATTTAGAGGCTTCTCAAGCGTCCTTCTGTCTAGCTGTGGAATTCCTTCTTGGTGTACTTTTGCTGTATTGTATTGAATACAAAAAGCAGCTGTGTAGACAAGGGAGCTATCCTCCTTTTATAACCGTACATTTTAAAAGGTTTTCAGTGTGTGGATCAATCTCAAATACTTTACTAACCCTCTGGGGATTTGTGCTTTTTTGCACTCATGTGGACATGTCACCTTCAAATTTGGCAATGCCAGAGTGTCCCTGATGCATTTTGGATGTAGTCACACTTATATTTACAGCTGTTTGCTTGGAATCAGATTACTGCATGTGTGCTGAATGTGAAAAAAGGGCCAAGGAGAGCCAGGCTGTCCTGTCCAGTGACAACATTATCTCCCTGACAGTGTCGCTGTGTATAGAAATCTTCTCAACGTTTCATGGTCAAATGGGGGGAATTCTTATCTTTGTCCCTGGGTTTACCACAGTTGCAGGTACAACAGCTCATCGGGGTACCTGTCAGGGTGTCATTATGATTAGAGTTATCTCCTTCAGGGAACCAGCTGCCAAGGTTATGTTAACTTCAAGTTACATTACAGGTGGAATGAGGATCGCTTTTTATTGGTCACTTTCACAGCCTTTCCCAAATAATTTCATTTTTTTTAAATGGGATATGCAACATGGTTTTATTTTTGATCCTGTCTTATACCTCAACAAGAACTGCAAGTCATAAAGATATTGGCTGTTAGACACTGTAATCGAAATACACTTTTAATTAATCACAAAGGGATGGGTGGAAGAAGTGGCAGGCAATTTCATTTCCTATGCCTCTTAAGCTTACCTTCCTTTGAAACTTTCTGAAGGACCAAGTTCATATAAACTCCTTCATATGAACAAGACAGTCACAGGCTTATTGACAAGCAGTCAAATAGATCATGTGTTAGCTAGTGAGCTTGACAGGTGTTGCTAGATTGATTTGTTACATTTTGACAAAGCAGGATGGCAGTTTTTCACCTGTTTTGCATCTTAATGCCTAGCTAAGACATATCAGTATGTGTGTACTGAGGAAAACAAACTAATTATCTAATTTCTCTAAATGCTGAACTATTCCTTTCTTTCATAGAAATGTGGTCATGTAACATCTTCATTTAAGAACAAAAAGGAAATCTTCTCCCTGTAAAAAGTTAAAATTGTCTTCATCATTCCATGAAGATGTGAATCCCTTGGCTGCTGAATGAAGACATTATATCCGCCTGACCTCTTTACAGTAGGTCCCTCAACTACTTTTTCTTAAAGTTTGAAATAACAATTTTCTCAATTTAAAGGGAAAGAGGAAAGTTGGGACTGTTTCTCGCTCCCTGACCTCTGGGGATTATGGGAATAGGATTATGAAGTTGAGGGTGCCCTAGTGGAGCTTTCCACCACCACCAAGGATCAGCAGACAGCTGACTAGCTGGCCGCCTGATTGTGGTAGATTATTAAAAGCTCCTGTTTGTACAATTGCCCCTAAAATAGTCCAGGAAGTTAAATGTCATGGGTGACGGAGGGCATTTGTCCCTCATACTGGTATAACATATATTTATTCTACCCTCAGCCTTATCCATCTGGCAGGGCAGGGGTTCTGGTTCAAGATTGACAGACAGTTTGAAGGGTCCCACCCGACCCAGATGGCAACCTTGAAATTTTTTCCGACAGTCTTTAATCCCCCCCCCCCCCCCCAGCATTGCTAAATTCCCCCTCTTTTCATGCCTTTTCTTCTTGAGATTTAAATAAAATAAGTCGCGGGCCTCCCCTCGAGGCAGCCCCAGTCTCAGGTCCATTTGGCAACTATTAGAGATCATAAATCTCTACATTGAATGGAGCTGCTGCCATCGGTAGTGCAGGGTGTTGATGGTGTTATGGGGGGGTTGACCTCAGGACAGGCTTAGAGCAGAAGATGCGGACTGAATGGGAGAGAAAGACAGCCTGGAGACGGCTCGTTAAATAAATGTTTCTCCCTTCTTTTTGTTCCCCTTCTTATTCTGTGAAGAGCTGCTGAATGCTTGCAGCAGTGGAGGGATGTTTAGTAGAGGGTTGGGCCTGCTGATAATAAGGGTTCTCACCCCGGTGTAAATGGGAGGTTTTGGGGGAAAAGGTCGCCAATCTCCATCTTTGTCTCTGTGGTGACCTGTCCGTGCCCTATTGAGTGATATGGATACTCAATCACACTGTGTATGTGTTTGTTGTAAAAATATTTAAAAGAGGATTTTACTTCTGTTGTTTTGGCGGAAGGGTCTCAGAGAGTGACATTAATAGCCACAGATATGTCTGGTGTTGAGTCCTGCTTGTGTGTGTTTGTTTGTGTCTTTTTACATTCTTCTCTCCAGTGGGAATGCTTTCATAAGCAGCAACAGGGGGTAAAGTGTTTATTTGAATGCTAGAGAGTCTGCTGAGGGCCATTCGGCTGTCTGCTGCAATCCCCTCTCCTTGTGGAGACACCCTGGGGGCGTCTTTCTCTCTCATTTAGGCTGTCTCTCACCCCTATTTTAAACTATCAACCTGTCTGTTATGCGCCATCTCATCATAAAAACCTGTCCAAACGAATGAAGATCACACATATGTTTCTCTCAGTTTCGTACCTTCATCCACTCTAAGATGTCTGGCTCAGAAATTCAGCTTTTAAAATTCGGTCTAAAATGCCAGTTGTTGTGTAAAAGGAGAGAACTTAATATGTTTGTATTAAACCTTTCACAAACGTACAGTGGCAAAGAGACACCATCAAAATGTTATTCCGCATGGCAGAAGTTTAATTTAATAGGATTGTTTTCCTTTATTTTATCCTAGAAGGAGTCAGATGTTGCAATTCTCCTGTAGTGAAAGTAATCTGCTTTGGTGACATTTTTGTACCAAAGCTGAGCAATGTCAGATCTGGTAGAATAACACGTGTTGACCTATTCACAGTGAGGCTTAATACAGTTTTAGCCTAAGTCAATTCAACATTGGTCTTTGGCGTCAACGGAATAAGCTTCAGTGAACAACCAGCACTGCAGGACTTTAATAACATCCAAGGTATGATGAACTACCTTCCTATGTTTGATATTGTGGCATCTGCCAAATAAAAGCCTTGATAATAATATGATCTCATTTTGTCTCTCTTTTCGGGATAGCAATTGAACCTGGAGGGGATTACAGTTTTACACTTTATAGGGACCAAGTTTGTAGAGGGGAAGTAGGCTCTGGGCAATAACAGTGCAATGAACTGTGTGTGTGTGTGTGTGTGTGTGTGTGTGTGTGTGTGTGTGTGTGTGTGTGTGTGTGTGTGTGTGTGTGTGTGTGTGTGTGTGTGTGTGTGTGTGTGTGTGTGTGTGTGTGTGTGTGTGTGTGTGTGTGTGTGTGTGTGTGTGTGTGTGTGTGTGTGTGTGTGTGTGTGTGTGTGTGTTTTAATGAATGCTCAGGGTAGAAACAGAGAATGGTGAGTGTGCTGTGTAATACATCTTAGTGCTGTCTGTGGAGCATGCTGCTGCGATATAGTGGGAATTAGCAGAGGTGTCGATTGGACAGAGGTGCAATATACTGGTTGATAAAGTGTATTTATATGCCGCTACTTAGAACAATTTTCATTTGAATTAAGCTACTCCAAGGTGGCTTCACTCCTCAGGTCTTCATGGCTGCATTGAAGAGAGTTTTCCTTTTCTAGAAGAGATTGCTTAAGGCACGTTATTTTGCATTCAGCCTTAATTATTCAAGTAAGATGGAGAGTGTGGCAGCATTATTCACAGCAATTGTTGTGTTGGTTGCAGGGAAAAGAAAAGTTGCGTATTTCACATCCTCAGCAAAACTAATATGACATGAGGTTCCTTGAAGTCCGAACCGGAAGACAGACTGCGTGATACACCGAGAGAAGAAGAACAGACTGTGTGATATAAACAAACAACAAATAGCGTGTGCGTTCCATTTTCACTCTACAGCGAGAAGCTCATGGGGCTTTCCCGAACCTGAGTCGAGAGCTGGAGTTAAATGAAATCTTAGATTTGCCTTCTTAATAGTTTGTTTGGGTCCTCACTTCCGTTTCTCTTCTCATGCACTTCGCTAAGCTGAACAGCCAATCAGAGTGATTTCTTTCTCCGATTCAACATGTCGAATCAGCGGGGGAAGGTGTCGGCACGGCCAAAAAGACACGACGGTGCAGTACACATCAATCTGAGTAGGGCGACACGACGCTCATCGACGGTCCGACATCTATCGACGCCGAAAATCGGCTTGGTGTGTAACAGCTTTTAGAGGCTTTAATAGATGCACCTGTCATGCATCTATTTTTCTGATGTCCAGCCGATCTGAGGTTTTCATGTATATTCTCTAAATGTTATCGTATCTTAAAGGTTTAAACTTGATAAAAGCACCGTGTTCAGTTAAGATTATCCTTCTTCAGTCTCAGGAACATTGTGAATGCTTAATGATCAAAGTAACATGGGGAATGTATTTGAAGACAGACAGAAGTGGTTGGAAAAGATGAAACAGCTTGTGTGGTTTGGATGTAACCTGTTGGATCAGGGTGAAGCTGTTTCTGTGTGTTTCCTCGTCAGTCTGCCTGCTCATGTGCTGTACTGTATCTATGTGCTTCAGGTCCTGCACTATAAGGGGATCAGATGTCCAGTGATTTAATGTAATACCATATGTCTGACACCCATCCACACATCAAGCCTCATATGTGTGTGTAAATGCACATGTACCCACTGAAGACATCTTCACACAGACCAACGTTGCCTGGTTACAGGCCAGTTGGCAAGGAAACGGTAACTTTCCATGCTAATTTGTGATGGCCTCAGACGTTTTTGGGGCTGCATGTGTGTGTGAGATTATAAATGAGGGCTTCAAATCCGTCAAGCAAGACAGGTGACCCAATGCTCTGTTGATTAGACAGACATGTCCGTCATCCATGCAGCCACCATGAAACACGCCTCTGTGATGGAAAACCATTTCAGGACTGTCTGAAATCCACATTAGTTATTTTGACTGAATGAACTATTTGGGTGACTAACCTAAACATTTTAGTATGTGTGTATCATATGTGCAATGTTTAAATCTTGCTATACATTTTGCCAGCACAGCAACGTCTGTAGGATGTGCCTTTCATTGCTATACAGCAGTGTACCAGGACTAAAGTTGAAAGAAAGTGTTGCATGTGTGTGTGTTAAAGCATAGCAGTGCAACACATGCAGGATCTGAAGATTCATTTTGGTCCCTGAATATGGGCTGCGTGTACTCAGTTATCTGTATTGTGGTGAAAAGGATGGAGGAAAATAACGAGGAGTACAGAATGAAAGTATATTAGAGTCCTGCATGCAAGAGAAAGCAATTTCCCATCACAGAGGACAGGAGAGCAGTGGAGAAAAGGAGATGAAAGAAGGCTGATGAGGAACAGAAAGGAGAGAGAGGAGATACTGTGGCCATCAGGGCCTGCAAGTCACTTCTCAGTGTATCGTCTGATAAGACTAATCTCAGTAACTCAGTTACTCTCCAAGTAATGCCTGACATTTCAAAATCTTTGGTAGGATATTGGGACTTTGCAGGTCAAAATTAAAATGAACTTTAGCTTCACTGCAGGCATTTGCTGGATTTGGATTCTTCCCAATGAGTTTATTTCTCCCAATCTCTTTACATGGTTCTCAAATCTGGTCAAAATTATTATTATTATTATTGTTATTAAAAAGCGAGCATTATTATAAAAAGCCAAAGGCATGAAAAAACAAGAAACTAATTAACAGAAACAAAACCAGGGAGCAGGACAGACAGGAACAAACTTACACACGGGAACAGGCAGGAGACACAGACAAGCATGGGTGACAGTGACATGAAATGACGACGAACAGACATGGAGCACAGGGGAAGACAAGACTAAATACAAAGAAGGGTAATCACAGGACAAGACACAGCTGGGCAGGGGAGGAGAAACACACTCAGACAATTAGACACACCAGAGAAACTAACGACAGGGAGGAAAAACACAGGGAGAGGGATCAGACATTATACAAAGAGGAAAACATTTCAAAACAAAGGTGGAAAACATAAATCCAAAACCATGACACTCTCCTATCTTTATTTTACCTAGTCTGCATTCTTTCTTTTTATTTATGCATATTTGACTAACCACTCCCCTTTCAAACTGTTTTTTATTTTTGTACTGACCTATAGTACACATTGGAAGGATTTCTTAACTTATTTTATATACAACTAATATTACATAGATGGAAATATTTGTTTACAAAGACGACCAAACCGTTTGAGACCCACTGAGATAAATTTTAGAGTCCTTTACCTCCCTGAGCTGACGTTATCTCTCGACAGGAAAGAGCTCTCCCTCTCCTTATTGTTGAAACAACTTCTAATCTCCGTTAGCTCCGAGCTAGCACCAAATGCTAACAATTCTCTCTCTCTCTCTCTCTCTCTCTCTCTCTCTCTCTCTCTCTCTCTCTCTCTCTCTCTCTCTCTCTCTCTCTCTCTCTCTCTCTCTCTCTCTCTCTCTCTCTCTCTCTCTCATCTCTCTCTCTCTCTCCCCCATTGTTCATTGCTTTACGGAATGTGGTCGACTCCTTTGTCTTTTTCAGTTACTCACTCAGATGTTGATTTTGTTTAATGTGTTTTTTTCTAAGACAATGTTCATTTTGGGTTGTAGGTACAGCCAGAAGCAAAAGTGCAAAAGTCAGCTTTTTAATTTTTTGTTGGGGCAGGCTAAAATGGCTATCTACCTCAGCAGGAGGAATAAAGTTGCGGAATCATTGGATAACGATGCAGTTTCGATTTTCAAGCGTATGGTTAAAGCAAGACTGAAAGCGGACTACGGTTACTTTTGCTTAACAAAAAATGTGAGAGAATTTGAGGCCATGTGGTGCTTTAAAAATGCTTTGTGTTCTGTGGAGAATGAGGATCTTATTTTCAGTCGTTGTCTGAACTGACAATGTGTGTCAATGTGTCTGTTTGGTTATTTGATTTGTGAATAAAAGTGGTTTGAAAAATAAAAAATAAAAAAATCTCTCTCTCTCTCTCTCTCTCTCTCTCTCTCTCTCTCTCGCCTCGACGTAAGCGTGATGTATGCGGTGCTTTTGCTCTGGCCGGACAATTTTTTGGTGCTCGAAGCTCGAAATGAACCGGATTCCGGAGCTAAGAGGCTGCTCCGCTGCGGTGTGAACAGGAAAACCCGGTGCTTTTCAAGCACTGTGAACGAGGTAATGTCTCTCTCAGTGACGTGTGGTGAGGTTCATGGCTCCATGGAATGCTCTTAACATCCCGATAGCAATGAATATCTTAAGTGCTTTGACAAAAGATCCATAAAAAAATGTCATCTGTGGAACCCGTAGTACTGTAAAAAGCACGACCAATCATTTTATTTATTTATTTTTATAAAATTATCTCGTGCCCTCATTGGTCATGTGTGCGTTTGTTTGTGTTGGAGGAGGGGCTCTGCAAGGAAGTAGCAGATTTCTTCCGGCTGTGTATTTTCAAATTCTAGCGCACTCGAGCTTGTTTCTCCAAAATTACCTACCCCACCTTTAATCGAAATATTCGGTTATTTTCAAAAGCTTTTTTAGTCTGATGCTTCGATTCATTTTAAACAGACCGTTCAACAAAAGGATACCCAAAATCTAAATATTGGATTGTTCTTTCTTAGTAAGATCCCATATTCATTACAATTGTGGTCTTACCTTGACTTGAAGATGAAGTCCATGCTATCCTTCTGGACAACAATCTCTATTACTTTTTTGTAAAAGTCCTCCTTATCTTCCTCTAGTCTAGTTTGAAAAAAAAAAGTCTAGTTTGTTGTTTGCGTCTACCGTCTCTGCGTAGAATAACAGTAGCAACAAGAACCTGGGGGCTCACTTGCGCCCCCTTCAGTGCTGGTGATTTTTTCATTGCCGTTGTATGATGAGACCAGCGAGCTTAAATATCTATATGTGAAATAAGTTATTGAGAGACTATGGATGGCGAGGATAAATGTAATAAAGGGATATACAAACATTACATTGGTGACATAAAGTGAGATGGTATAGGCATGCGCTTAGGGCCCGCTTTCCAGCCAGTTTCTGTGGGGTGACGCATTCTGAGTTGAGGCAGATCTCATCTGTGCCTCACCTTACCCCACAGTAACTGGCTTGAGCGCGCTCACAAAATAAGTGCCCGCGTTAAATTAGTGCCCGCGCTCCAGCAAGTTACTGGGGGCTTACGTGAGGCAGAGCTCGTCCCTGCCTCACTTCTCATCGCTACCCGTAGTTGTAGCGGAGCTCGTCAAATTTGCTGATTTTGACTATAAAAAGCGATTGGAATCATACATAAATCACATTTACAACACAGATCAGTGGAGACATTTTATTATTATTACTATTTAGTTTTTCTTTAGTTGTTTTTCCGTTACATTGGAGTATGACAGGTGAGGCTCTGCCTCCCCTGACTGCACGTCGCTGGTCTCTCTCTCTCTGTCTCTCTCTCTTTCTATCTCTCTCTCACAAGATGCGCTTGTGGGGGGGACATGTCCCCCCTGTCCCCAGTGGAAATTACACCCATGCCAGTATGTATCAGCAACATATAAAATGGTCTTTATTTTTGGCATAAATATGTCCTTCAAAAAAATGTCCATCCATCCATCCATCTTCTCCCGCTTATCCGTGGTCGGGTCGCGGGGGTAGCAGTTCCAGCAGAGAGCCCCAAACTTTCTTTTCCCTGGCGACATCAACCAGCTCTGACTGGGGGATCCCAAGGCGCTCCCAGGCCAGCGAAGAGATATAATCCCTCCACCTGGTCCTAGGTCTACCCCTTGGTCTCTTCCCAGCTGGACGTGCCTGGAACACCTCCCTAGGGAGGCGCCCAGGTGGCATCCTAACTAGGTGCCCAAACCACCTCAACTGGCTTCTTTCGACGCGAAGGAGGAGCGGCTCAACTCCGAGTCCCTCCCTGATGAACGAACTTCTCACCTTATCTCTAAGGGAGACACCAGCCACCCGGCGGAGGAAACCCATCTCGGCCGCTTGTATCCGCGATCTCGTTCTTTCGGTCATGACCCATCCTTCATGACCATAGGTGAGGGTAGGAACGAAAATGGCCCGGTAGACAGAGAGCTTTGCCTTCCGGCTCAGCTCCCTTTTCGTCACAACGGTGCGGTAAAGCGACTGCAATACCGCTCCCGCTGCTCCGATTCTCCGGCCCATCTCACGCTCCATTGATCCCTCACTCGAGAACAAGACCCCGAGATACTTGAACTCCTTCACTTGGGGTAAGGACTCATTCCCTACTTGGAGTGGACAGTCCATCGGTTTCCTGCTGAGAACCATGGCCTCAGATTTGGATGTGCTGATCCTCATCCCAGCCGCTTCACACTCGGTTGCGAACCGATCCAGTGAGTGCTGAAGGTCGCAGACCGATGAAGCCATCAGAACCACATCATCTGCAAAAAGCAGTGGTGCAATCCTTAGTCCACCGAACTGCAGACCCCCCCCCCCCACGACTACGCCTCGAAATCCGATCCATGTATATTACAAACAGGATTGGTGACAAAGCGCAGCCCTGGCGGAGGCCAACCCTCACCGGAAATGGGTCCGACTTACTGCCGAGGACCCGGACACAGCTCTCGCTTTGGGAGTACAGAGATTGGATGGCCCTGAGTAGAGACCCCCTCACCCCATACTCCCGCAGCACCTCCCACAGTAACTCCCTGGGAACCCGGTCATACGCCTTCTCCAAGTCTACAAAACACATGTAGACCGGATAAGCGTACTCCCAGGCCCCCTCCAGGATCCTTGCGAGAGTAAAAAGCTGATCCGTCGTTCCACGACCAGGACGGAATCCGCATTGTTCCTCCTCAATCTGAGGTTCGACAATCGGCCTGACCCTCCTTTCGAGTACCTTGGAGTAAACTTTCCCGGGGAGGCTGAGTAGTGTGATGCCTCTGTAATTGGCACACACCCTCTGATCCCCCTTTTTGAAAAGGGGGACCACCACCCCGGTCTGCCACTCCTTCGGTACTGTTTCCGACTTCCACGCAACGTTGATGAGACGTGTCAACCATGACAGTCCCTCAACACCCAGAGCCTTCAGCATTTCCGGGCGGATATCATCCACCCCCGGGGCTTTGCCACTGTGGAGTTGTTTGACGACCTCAGTGACCTCCCCCCGGGAGATTGGCGTTGATCCCCCGTCATACTCCAGCTCTGCCTCTAACATAGAGGGCGGAGTTGTCGGGTTCAGGAGTTCCTCAAAGTGTTCCTTCCAACGCCCCAACACTCCATCAGTTGAGGTCAACAACGTCCCATCCTTACTGTACACAGCTTGGATGGTTCCCTGCTTCCCCCTCCTGAGGCGTCGGACAGTTTTCCAGAACAACTTTGGTGCCGCCCGAAAGTCCTTCTCCATGTCTTCTCCGAACTTCTCCCACACCCGCTGCTTTGCCTCGGCCACGGATGAGGCTGCTGCCCTTCGGGCCTGTCGGTACCTTGCAACTGCCTCGGGAGTCCCCCGGGATAACAAATCCCTGAAGGCCTCCTTCTTCAGTCGGACGGCTTCCCTGACCACCGGTGTCCACCAGGAGGTTCGAGGGTTACCGCCCCTTGAGGCACCTAGGACCTTGAGACCACAGCTCCCCACCGCGGCTTCGGCAATAGAGGCTTTGAACACCGACCACTCTGGTTCAATGTCCCCAACCTCCACAGGAATGCCCGAAAAGCTCCGCCGGAGGTGCGAGTTGAAGGCCTCCTGAACTTGGGCCTCCTCCAGACGTTCCCAGTTCACCCGAACTACACGTTTGGGCTTACCAGGTCTATCCAGAGGCTTCCCCCGCCACTCGACCCAACTCACCACCAGATGGTGATCAGTTGACAACTCCGCCCCTCTCTTTACCCGAGTGTCCAAAACATACGGCCTCAGGTCCGATGATACGATAACGAAATCGATCATGGACCTTCTGCCTAGGGTGCTCTGGTACCACGTACACTTATGAGCATCCTTATGTTCGAACATGGTGTTTGTTATGGCCAATCCATGACTAGCACAGAAGTCCAGTAACAAACCACCACTCCGGTTCAGATCAGGGGGGCCGTTCCTCCCAATCACGCCCCTCCAAGTGTCTCCATCATTGCCCACATGTGCGTTGAAGTCTCCCAGCAAGACTAAGGAGTCCCCTTCAGGAGCCCCATACAGGACTCTTTCCAGGGTCTCCAAGAAGGCCGAATACTCTGAACTGCTGTTGGGTGCATAAGCACACACAACAGTCAGAGTTTTCCCCCCCATAACCCGCAGGCGTAGGGAGGCGACCCTCTCGTCCACTGGGGTAAACTCCAACAACGAAGCACCTAACCGGGGACCGAGTATCCCCACACCCGCCCGGCGCCTCACACCTTGAGCAACTCCGGAGAAGAATAGAGTCCAACCCCTATCCAGAAGTAAGGTTCCAGAGCCGACGCTGTGCGTAGAGGTGAGCCCAACCAGATCCAACTGGTACCGCTCCACCTCCCGCACAAGCTCCGGCTCCTTCCCCCCCAGAGAGGTGACGTTCCACGTCCCCAAAGCCAGCTTCTGCCACCCGGGTCTGGTCCGTCGAGACCCTCCGCTTTCACTGCCACCCTTCTGGCAGCGCACCCGACCCCATCGATGTTTCCCGTAGGTGGTGGGCCCGCGGGACGGAGAAGCGGAGGTGTTGCCCACGTTGCCTTTTCGGGCTGGGCCCGGCCGGGCTCCGTGGCAAGCCCGGCCACAAAAAAATGTGTTATTGTAAAAAGGCATAGCTACTTAGGGCATACGATAGAAGACACCTGTAGAATATGATGGATAACAATCTTACAGTGAGCTACCTCTGTGAAGCTTATTATGCACAACCTTTGTTGAGAATGTGTCAGAATTGTGTGCGTTTAAATCCGTTGCCTTTTTTTTGTTATTCTCTATTGTTGAATCAAAATACTTTGTGATTTTCCACTTAACTCCTAACCTTTCTATTTCAAAATGACAAACAACACTTCACAATTACCACCTGCTACTGATTAGTCCCCATCTGTTGCCTCTCTTTCTATTCCTGTTTCTTCACACTTCAAAGTAAAGTGGCTTCAGTCTGCTCCCTACAATAATAATCTCCTCACACAATAAGCCGGGGAAATAATAAGTTCAAGTGTGCAGACTTTGCAACACTTGCCCTCTCACATTTTCAATGGAGTTTGCCCCGCTGGGAAAACACTGCTCGCATTCAAACATGAGTAACGAGGGAAAGAAAGAAGAGTGGGTGAGCAATTGTGGAGGAGCTGCTGTTTAATGAAAGTGGGTTATAGTAGAGTGCTGTGCTGGGACAAGCGAAGTCCTCTCTCAGCTTGTTGATCCTGCTGATGTATGCTATGTCAGATTGTTGCTTAATTAAGTTGGTTTGTGGCCAGATGAGGGTTATCCTAACAGAGGCAGACATTTCACCTGCCAACAACTGGGGAGTTGTTTCTTCTGTTAAGCTAGGCAGGTTTATTTCAGCAAATTTAGGGTGTTTCTTTAAATATAGAAAGTAAATCATTAGTGTTAAAATGTATCTTAAACAGGGGGCTTGTGCATAAATGATATTTTTACTTGCGGTAACGACTTTGGAGGAAATCTGTAGCCATGTTCACTTCAGGCCACCTCTGAGGTCTCATCTATTTATAATTTCCCCTTTTTTATTTTTAAATCCTTCACCCATGTTTTTTTTCTTGCCTTTGTTTTCTTTCCAAGTCCACCACTTCTCTTCCTCTGTCTCCCTCCAGTTCTCCCCTCTCTTTCCTGGCTCCATGGTGGCCTTGGCCTTAGCCTCTGAGTCTCCGTGATGTTTATAGCTGCATTAAAAGGCACTGCTGAGGCATTTTGGGGCTATTAGAGGCTCCTGTCATGGCCTATGAAGTGTGACGTGTTCAGAGCACACTGGACTGGCCAGTGGGGGCCGTGACATCCATGGTGAGCTGGTCTTTATGCAAGGCAGACGCCTGACCTTTTCCTGCAGAATCCTATGTGACGGGAGATGTGATGTCTGGGTAATTAATGGTGTGAAATCTCGACGGCTCATCACACATATCCCTTCTGCATCCTGCCCCTCTCTGCTGTCTCTGTGTCAGTGTGAAGTGACACCAGTGGGAAGTCTGACTGGAAAAACCAGGGAGGTATTGGATCTGCCCATCTGTGTTTGTCCCTGGTGGAAATGTGTTCCCACATGAGATTAAGGCAAAGTTCAATTTGAACCCTTTTGTGATAATATAATTGAAAAGAAGGATTGAGAATCTGAGTGACAGCCTGCTGAAGAGAGTCGTCTAGTTTCAGTGTCACACAAGTCAGATTGCACTGTGCTCCTGTGCACTGAGCAGACAGAGCACAATTAGAAAAAGAATCCCTCTGGAGTTTAGGATGATGTAACATTTCTGCTTCTTCACAGTACTGGTTTTGTCTCGGTAACTCTGAATTCCCTCTCTGTCAGAGTACAATGAAACAACCCACTGGCTACTGGTTGGTACCCCGTCAGCGTCAGTGCCTGCCCGAGCCGGGAGCTGTCAGGTCGGACACAGACTGTGGTAGAGATTAGACTTGCTCATGTCAGATCGACCTCTCCGTGAGCGTGGCGCTTTATTCTTACAAACTGTCCTGACCGCTGTGTAAGCTTATATGTGGATTTATGTGTGCGGTGGGCTCCACATTTCTTACAGTATGAACAATTTGCTCCTGATAAACAGTTATATGTACCATAATTACAAAGGAAAGTATGGTTCATAAGGGCTAAGCATGTACACAATGAGGCAAGGCAAGTTTATTGATATAGCACCTTTCAACACAAGGCAATTCAAAGTGCTTTACGAAAATGAAAGACATTAAGAAAATGTCATTTAAAAACAGTCATTAAAAAGCAAAGATAATAAAATAAACATTAAAAGAAAAAATACATTAATAAAAGTTACAGTGCAGTTTAAGATATGAATATATCAATTAAAAGCAGCGGCAAAAAGAAAAGTATTCAGCCTGGATTTAAAAGTAGTAAGAGTTGCAGTGGACCTGCAGGTTTCTGGGAGTTTGTTCCAGATATTTGGAGCATAATAACTGAACGCTGCTTTACCATGTTTAGTTCTGACTCTGGGGACAGAAAGCTGACCAGTCCCTGAAGACCTGAGAGATCTGGATGGTTCATAATTTAGTAGTACATCAGAAATGTATTTTGGGCCTAAACCATTCAATCCTTTATAAACCAGCAGCAGTATTTTTTAAATAAATTATTTGACACACAGGAAGCCAGTGTAAAGATTTCAGAACAGGAGTGATGTGATCCACTTTCTTAATGTTAGTGAGGACTCGAGCAGCAGCGTTCTGAATCAGCTGCAGCTTTCTAATAGATTTTTTAGTGAGACCTGTGAAGACACCATTGCAGTAGTCCAGTCTACTGAAGATAAAAGCATGGACAAGTTTTTCCAAATCCTGCTGTGACATTAGTCTTTTAATCCTAGATATATTATTTAGGTAATAGTAGGCTGATTTAGTAACTGTTTTAATGTGACTGTTGAAACTCAGGTCAGAGTCCATGACTTCACCTAGATTTCTGGCTTTATCCGTTGTTTTGAACATTGCAGACTGAAGTTCAGCTCTAACTTTTATACGTTCTGCCTTTGCTCCAAAAACCATTACCTCAGTTTTGTCTTTGTTTAATTGGAGAAAGTTCTGACTCATCCAGTCATTGATTTGTTCAATGCACTTACTCAGTGTTTGAATTGGAGCATAGTCTCCTGGTGAAATGGTTATGTAGATTTGTGTGTCATCCGCATAGCTATGGTAACTTATTTAGTTATTTTTCATTATCTGAGCCAGTGATAGCATGTAGATGTTAAAGAGAAGAGGCCCCAGGATGGAGCCTTGAAGAACCCCACATGTCATATTTGTCAACTCAGATGTGTATTTACCAATATAAACAAAGTTGTTTCTATCCTTTAAGTAGGATTCAAACCAATTTAGAACTGTTGCCGAAAGTCCTACCTAGTTTTCCAGTCGGTCTAGTAATATGTTGTGGTCAACAGTGAGGAAAATAAATCAAGTAGTATTGTTTTCTGAAAAAAGGTGAGACATCTTAAAGATTCATCCTCTGGGTACCATGGATTACCAAATGTCTTGGCATACCAAGAAATGTATTCTCACATTGATGCTAGAAACAAAGTCAGGAAGGGACGTTAAAAATCTCTACCAACTTTTATTGCAATCCATTAAATAATTGTTAATTTCATATAGGCCAAAGTGGTGGACGTATGTCCATAGAAATGTAGAGGGTCATAAAATATGCATTTTAAAATGTAGCTCGCTTTGTTTGGACATGGCTACTCGTTCTCACAAACATACATATACAAATATCTCACTATCCTGAGGATTTCCATCAATGATGTGTGCGTGACTGCCTTCACTGGTCTTCTGGGCCGTTTGACTTTTCACCTCTCCATCACTGCCCCCGCACATTCCCGTTCAGAGACTTCTCCAGACAACAAGCTTTCAATTCTACTCAACCCAAACAAGTCTTCTAAATGAGACAAAGTGTTGGGCCTCCATCGGGGGCGACAATATCCCCAAAACCACAGAGCGGCTCACAGCTCAGAGTGGCCAAAAGCACTGATAATGTAATCTTTTAGCTGTGTCTAATAATGTGACAAAAGGGTGTGCGTGGGTGTGAGACTTAGATAGAGGATCGAAAGATATATGAAAGACCCTCTGGTGTTGAGGGCATGGTTTGAAAAGCCTGATTAACATGAGTGTGTTTCCTTTGTACCTTCTCTGTCGGAGTGTGTGTGTGTGTGAGTGTGTGTGAGTGATAGAAAGTGAATGAGATGCCCCTGGTCTTCGCCTGTCCTCCCTCGTGCTTCAGTGTAATTATCGGAGAGACTAACGAGCTTCTCTCTGCTAACGAGGCTGGCTTTTTATTAGAACTGCTAATTGCTCCATATCAAGGGAATGCTCTGGCTTTGTTTTCAGAAGCATTAGGAAACTGTACCTGTAAAAATGTGGTATGTGTGCGTATATTTGTGTATGAGTGTCTGCAATCTTTACTGGTACTCTGCAAACATCTGCACCAAACAATAGAGAACTTAGAGAAGAGATAAAAAAATGTATGTCCATTGACAGTAATATAATCGCCATGTATGATTCATAAAGCAACAATGGCAGATATGGAGATTTTGGCTTTCCTCTGATTTATATCAAAAATATATTGATTATCTTTTATGGAATTTAAACACATCACTTGATTGCCATACTTTCCAAATGTTCTGACATTTTATAGACCGTATGTGCACCTGATTGACTTTGCATTTCTCCAATGACCAACATTAACATGAGTGTGATGGAGATGTCAATCAAGCGCAGTTCTTGAGTAGTAGGCCAATCAAGCAAAAGTGAAAACACCTGCGTGGCTGTACCATATCTGCAGTAGCTCTCTCAAAGCAGATATTTTCTTATCAGAGCAATAAAAGCACAGGTGAAAGAAATGTAGCTGACACTGGCTCAGTTCAAGTGTCCCTGTAAGCCAGACCAGAGAGCGAGCAGGCACAATACTAATCTGGAAGGCAGTTGTTTCTCAGGGACACCTGTGCTTTTCCTGCTATTTCAAGCCATAATGTCTACAATGAAAACAGTCCTGTTTATGAAGATTAAGATGACACCCTGTTGATCAGTGATGGATTACATTAGGCAAGATGGTTATCAATTGCTGCCTCTGGGACTCATTGCTACCAAGTTTTGGTTTCTCATTTCAGATTTGAAAGTAGAAATTAAGCAATTAATGAGCAATCTGACCATTGTAATACTCAGTGGCGAACCATCAGGGCCTTCAAGGTATTCAGAGAATACCCTGGAACACTCAGATAAAACAAACAAAAAAATCGATTTAATTATATAAATAAAATGTATATAAAATGAAATGGGGCGGCGGCGGCGGCGTGTGTCTACAGAAGGTCCAGTTATGATAGCCACGGTTCGCCACTGGTAATACTTGATATGCTACATATGATCAGTGATTTTAATTTCCTCTGGAGAATAAACTGTTTTAGTACAGTATTATTTATAGTCACATCAATACAGTTTTTTGCTCACAAAATGTTAGTGGTAAATGAACACACTTTGCATTTTAAACAAGTACATCTGAGTTTTTTACGCCAACAGCCGGCAGTCCAGATGCACTGAGGACCCTTATGACTAAGGGGGAAAAAAGGAAAGCCATGAGAAGAGAAAGACTGCCAGCTCATTAAATGGGTTGTTATAATGTCAGTTGCAGGTAATTAGTCTGTCTTGGCTAGTCTTCATGCAATAAAACAGGTTTTATTTGTAGTGCAATACACTATTACATCAGTTTTAACCCTTTGAAATAGAGGCTTGAAATTGTTCAGGAAAGAAAACATATTGACATGTTTATAGCATATGTACAAAAGACCCTTGAAATCTGGATAATCTAATAGCTTGTTTTGTCTGTAGGTCAGCAGATTGGGCAGGTAGAGGCTGTTTCTTTTTGCACCGTACTTATAATAGCCACAACTCAGTGGTGCACACTGGTGGACTTCACGGGGGGATTGGAAGTAATTATACTCTGGGACAGGCTGCGCCCTCACTGGATTTTGCTGTACCAGTTATTGAGTTAATGATACCACAGAGATCCAATAATATAGTAATATAGTTTGAGCTTAATACCCACAATTACAGCTTGTAGCATAGAGTAAATATTTGAGATGAGGCCAGTTTTGCAGAATAATAATTGTATATTGACTGTGTTTATCAAGACATGCAATTTTGTAACAGTAATAATATAAGGATGTTTTCTATGTGATGCATACTGTATCAATATTTGAGGTAAACTTGCAATTTTTTCTGATGCCTGCATCGTCAAAACACACCCACACACACGCTCAAAATACTTCCTCAATTCATTATTTTGTCCTCTGCACGACTATCATTACGGTCACACAGTGACTTAAGGGCTATCTGAGCTCCTGTTGCTTAGGTTACCCGTTATTGCCCCTCTCACTCAGTCTGGTCATGCGTGTCTCCATGCTGATTGGTCATGCCCTAAACTCCCTCAGCCTGGAGGATGATATCATCTAAAAGTGTGACATCTTTACTGAAGTCTCCGGCAGCAGCCATGTGTTGTTTTTTATGCAGTGTGTTTACTGCTTCATGTCGTCATCCGCTAACACATCTTTGCTTTAATTTTAAAGACAGGTCACACATGTTAGTGTGCTGAATGACTTGTTCATGCCTGTTACTGCATGCACCTGTACAGTGGTGTTTATTTCCTGTGTACATTTGATGACTTTGTTAGGGATAAGACTTTAGTTTCCATCCCTGTCAGATTGTTATTTGATGTTTCTGCTTCATCGCAGTAATGAGTGAAGGAGTGGTTGACAGGATCTCTCACAGCAAAGGTCTTCATCCCAGTTCAAAGCCAACATTCAGTGATTACATGGACCAGTTTGAGCTGCTTCCTGCAGAGCTCCCAGGCTGAATCCTGTCTGAAATGTTGATGATGTTATTGTGAAAGGTTTTTTAGATCCGCTTTCTGCTTATGCAGCACAAGTTATACACACATTTATTGTTATGTAGCACTTTCACCACACCATGATCACACAGAGCTCTCAGCTCTTTGGTTTAAGTTTCAGTGTGTGGGCGTATGTAAGAGCCTTTTAGAGAGGCCGCCATTTTTTGCTGTTAGTAAACCAAGGTAGGATTGAGTAACTCTTTGTTGATTATGTCTGGACTCTCTCTTCATTCATGCACCATGCTTCCTCCAAGTCTGTGTCCACATGATTTCTCCAGTATCTGTGTGCAATCTTCAATAGTAAAACAACTCCCTGACCCCTTACAGACCGCCTACCCTCTTGTTCCTTAATATTCAGCTTTAAGAAAATTAGGCTGAGGATGAAAAGCCTTGCATTGTGTCCAATCTGAGGGATTTGCATCACGCTCCCTTTGCTGTTCTCAAAACAAGCCTTATGGAGCAAAGACAGCAACATGGTTATGAAATTAAAAAAAATAGGCTTGGATAAAGAGTTAAGTCAAATTTACAATCTGGTGACTGCTCCGACACACACAAGCAAAGTACTCACCAGTATGTAAGTACTGCATTACCAAAAACATTCTGCTCGTATTAGTGGTGGTCTCTCAATGCAGAAAATACTTATCTCCAATGTTTTTTTATTGTAATGACCTATACTACTAGTAAAAACATATTAAACTACCAGCCAATTCATTTACAGAAGATATTTCAAATGTCAATTTTTTTTGGGGTGGGTTTGGATACCAGCATCTTAATAGTATACATTTGCTGATATTCTTTGTCTTTTATGAGAAGAAATGTAATATATCAGTATCTGAACATCGGGGGGGGAAGTACAATTTTTACATATTCTTCTTAATATTTTATCTATTTATCAAAAATGAATAATATAGGATTATTAGACAATGACAAAAAGTTGTTGGTTGCAGGCATACAACTGAGATTTTTTTCTTAAATCTGAAACACGTTCCAGTTTGACTTTTCAGTTTGTTGTGAGGCTCATGAGGTCTTGGGTGGAGATTTATTTTTGTAATGTCCTCCTCTGCATGTACCTCTGGGTGCATCAAAAGGAAATGAACCCTAATTGGAGTGAAGGGATTGGGTGAACCTTGCATGAAATTGCCCTCGGTGTCCCATTGTTGAGTGTGTGTCCCTCCGCCGCTGCGCCCCAGCAGCCGGCCTGTTGACTTCAGACAGTGCTCACTCAACTATGAAGCCTGTGGTGTTGTAAAAGTTGAGCGAGGGAGTGTTTGTCTGAGGAAAAAGCTGCCGGCCTCTGGGAGAGACAGGAAAAGAGATAACGGGGACATGTATTGGACTATTTGTTTTTCTTCTGAGCGAGTGCAAATGTTAGCTCTGAAGAGAGAAAGTGAAAGGAGAGCATGAAGGAATAATGAATATAGGGTGAGGGGGTGTTGTGTGTGGGGCGGAGCGAGGAGGGCAAGTGGGGTTTTAGGGGTGTGTGTGTATGTTTTTGATTGTGTATTTGAGAGAGTAAAATGGGGGAGGTGAGTGTTTAGGATTTTGGATTAAACTGTAATCCTTTAGTTCTGGATAAGAATAACCATGCGCAATCTGGGTCAAACAATATGACAGGGACACACACACACACACAACATATTGTTTTGCTCACATACTGGTGCTGAGTGTTAATATAAGACTGGTTTTGCCTGTGGTTACCTCATCATGACAAAATGGCCTCGGCAGAAGGTGGCTGTTTTACTGCAAGAGAAGGTTGGTTCCTGTTTGTTAAATATAGTTATTTTTGTGCATCTAGTGTTTGTGTTTGTGTGTGACAGAGAAAAATATGTTTTGGTGTTTCATGCATATTCATTAGAAGGTTATGGTGTGTTTGTGGGACTCGGCAGTGCAAGTCATTATTCAGGAGGTTTTTGCCTTTCCAGAAACCTAACAGTATTGTAAAATGCATTGTCATTGTAAAAGCATTCTCTAGTTTAAAGGGAATATGCACATTATTTCTGCAACACACTTCCTCCTCCTCTTCTTCTGGTGGATGCCATGTGGCAGATGTCGACATTCAGACCGGTTGTCATAACTGAACAGCTGACTTCTGGTATGTTTGCGCTTGTGATCCCCAATTTGTCATGTATCCAAATACGAGAACACATAAAATGCTTAATTTGATGGCATCAATATATGATAAGATAAGATGGACCTTTATTAATCCCGTGGGGAAATTCAGTTGTTCAAACAGCAACAGGGTAAGGGTGAAAATCAGGATAGCACAGATTCACACAGATTAATAAAATCAAAAATAAGATCAAAGATACAAAATAAAAATAATAATAATGAGAATAGAATAGAATCGTTTAATGTCATTATACATGTACAATGAGATAATAAATACCATCAAAACAAAAAACATCACAACATAAGACAACAAATACACGCAGCATACATACTTACTATGAAATAAGAAATGAATAAAAAAAAAAAAGAGCATATATACATATTGGGTCTTATAAACTATGAATTGAAATGAAAATGGACATATATACAAATTGGGTCATATATACATATTGCATATTATATATATTAACATGGGTGTGTGGAAAGAGTGTGAATTTATGTCCAGTGATGATGTTACTCAGAGTGCTGTCACACCTCCCACACCAGATATGTTAATTTAAGTCATCACATAGACTTGTACATAGTCCAGATGCGATCAAGCTTAGACAGCCATAAATCAATGTAAAGTCGAGAAAAGCATTGCAGACAATGATTTAAAGTTATAGTTAACCCCAAACTGATCTTTCATAAATCGTTTACTCACCACATGCAACCTTGAACTCTTGAAATGTCTTAAATAATTTAAGTAAATGGGGGCCGTGTTCAACAAAAGCCAAACTATATCAAAACATTGGTTTACAACTCTCACACACAATTCTGAGCATAATCCAAGTCTTATTTATCAAGTTGTAAAGTTTCAAGCTTGCAAGAGCACTATTTGTACTGATATGCACTTTGGACAAATCATTTCCCATATCCTTCCTCCTGTCATGCCTTCCTGCATTCTCTGTCTGCCAGGTGTGATGGGGGTGTTGATGCCTGGAGATCCTCTTTCATTGTTATTCCATTCTTCTTAACATACTTACTATAGCATTAGCATACTTTGCCAAACAGCTATACTGAAGACACAATGATGTGATGCATTTAGAGATAATCCTCACATCACATACAGATTAACTGCAGCCAGACAAGCTGCATAAAATCAATTTTCAAGTGTGAATGATAATAACCATCAAAGATGACATTGAGTGGAAAGCGGGCAGACAACTGTAACCTTAACTGCAAAAAAAGAAGCCGTATCACTGTTAGGTAACGTGGAGAAAAACAACATGAGGGAGAGCCAAAACCTCTTCTCCCTGTTGTCATTTGGTCGAGCTGCCAGCCTGGCTCTACACAGCGTCTGCCAACCCCGGCGTATGGCAAACACACACACACACACACACACACACACACACACACACACACACACACACACACACACACACACACACACACACACACACACACACACACACACACACACACACACACACACACACACACACACACACACACACACACACACACACACACACACACACACACACACACACACACACAGTCTCAGGCATGTACACACTAAGTATGTCTGGTTCAGGGGTGTTGGAATCTGGCAGGTGGCTCACATTGTCTGAATGTCACATCTTTATGTATGAATGCGGTGTATTTACACACACAGGCATGGCTACACTCGCAAATGCAGATTTGCAAATATATAAAGACACAGACACAGACACGCACACGCACACACACACACACACACACACACACACACACACACACACACACACACACACACACACACACACACACACACACACACACACACACACACACACACACACACACACACACACACACACACACACACACACACACACACACACAGAGCTACACGTGCATGCACAATCACAAACAGGCGCTCAGAGAGGCAGCAGCTGTCTTCCACTGCCTGCATCCACAAACAACTTGACATTCAAATCAAACATTCAAGTCTTTTGATTGATATGTATTTCAGGATAGTTTGTCCTTACTTGAAAATAAATACACTGCCAAACAGCTGCAGTCTTTTTTTCTGTTTATCCAGGCTTTGGGGAGCAGCTTGATATTTTGTGTTTTCCATTAGAAACAGAAACGGTATGAAAAAAGGTGTATTTGCTCATTTATCTTCAATTAGTAAGCAGTTAGCCTAAGTTATAGCTTGTAGCTCTGCTGGATATATCGTGCACAATATAAAACACATAACATGCACAATACTTTATATATTTGTATGTTTTCAAGTGGCAGTTTCATTATGAATTGCCACTTAAGATTTGAAGCCTTAAGCTACTAAGTGCAAGAAGAGAGCTAAAGTCTGAGAAAAGTGCAGGGCTCTTTTCACATTCAAGTGCTTAAGTGATCACTTCTCTGAAGGTCTTTTGAATATCCAGCTTTTTTAAATGGTGTTTTGTCAGAATATCTGGTGTTTTTCAGATACATTTGAAAGCATTCCATATACTGGCTGTGAAAGCAGAAAAACAGCCCATTCTGAAACGAAGAGCTCGGTGTCATTTCATACCAAAATCCAAAGCTGTTCAAAGTTACTGCTGCGTCTTAATGGTTGGATGCTTTTTGAGCAAGAAGCTCAAATTGTGACTAAACAAAACCACTGCAATGTTTTTTTGAGGTGTTGATGTCTGGCTGCACAGCAATTTTTGCACTAACAGGGAGAGGGACTGCTAACAAAATGTGCATCTTCATTAGAATCATGCGCTTATTTGATACAGTGCACGTTCCTATAGCTATAGACAAACATATTTGAGTCTTTTGTTTTCTATTTAAAGGTGGGGTAGGTAAGTTTGAGAAACCGGCTCGAGATACACTTTTTGTTATATTCCATGGAATGCTCTTAACATCCCGATAGCAATGAATATCTTAAAAAATGTCATCTGTAGAAGCCGTAGTACTGTAAAAAAACACAACCAATCATCTGAGCCGGCCCGGCTAAAATAACTGGATGGCCTACCTGCCTGTCAGCCTTCCATCTGTGCACAAACTTATCTCGTGCCCTCATTGGTCATGTGCGCGTTCGTGTGTGTTGGAGGAGGGGCTCTCTAAGGAAGTGGCAGATTTTTTCTGGCTGTGTATTTTAAAATTCTAGCGCACTCGAGCTGGGTTCTCCAAAATTACCTACCCCACCTTTAAATGTTATTTACCTATAATTTTCCATTACATTTTTGTATATATTATTATATATATTAACTTGCATGGTCTTTGTGTGTGTGATTTTTGCAGTATGACCCAGAGAATTCAGGCTTCATCAGTACAGAGCGCTTCAGAGACCTGTTGGCGACCCACGGCTCTGAGCTTGACCCCCACAAACTGGAAGTCCTATTGGCCCTTGCCGATGGCAACGCCGACGGAAAGATCTGCTACCAAGACTTTGTGAACCTGGTAAGATGTTTGAACCTTTTATAGGCTTCCTGACATCAGTGTTAAGTGGAAATCAATGGTGTATTGGTACCTCTTACTGTACAACATGTAATAACCTCTATGTTTGGATTTAAGGGGGGACCCTTATCAAAAAGGTTTAATTTGGTGATGCAACATCTAATGGAAAAGCCACAAGTCCTTAGATCAACTGCAATATGACATATGCATAAATATTCCTCTATTGGTTTAGCCAATAGAGGAATATTTATGCATATATAACATTACATATTCGTTTAATTGCTAAACCCTAACTCCATAGGCGTTTCAAAAAGATTCAGTCAAGATTTTATTTCCTTTACACACAAAACTAAAATAGTTATGGAAAATATATGATTGCTCCATCATAGTGTGTTAATGCCGGTTATCTGTGTTGATTTGCAGATAGGTAATATATATCCCTCACCTGTTGCCAAAGGCCATACCCAATGATATCTGAAATTTCGCATTCAACTTTAAGGTCTTTAAAGAAGGTTACTGTGACCCTTAAAAACACTCCACAAAAACATCTACTCATTTTGCCTTTAAATGTTCTGAAAAGTATTACAATGAATAAATATAAACTTCCAGGGCTAAGAGCAATAACGTATTTCCCTGCTCTAAAGGCATTGGAATTGTTCAAGGGTATAATGACTTGTGAGAGACTGGAAACACAAAGTCTAGGATTTTGTTGACTCAGGAACTCATAGCCAATAAACATTATAGTCTATTTTTCACACATCAAGCCTTTTTTCCATGTTAACATCAAGCCCCAAAGGCAATATTCCAATATCACCTCAACAGTAAGGTGGAGAATCCTTCCAAAAGTAAATAAGTCTGTCGGGTGATAAATTCCCCTCTCAACGCTCACCTTGTCCCACTCTTAGTTTCACCTTCAAACTGCAGCATGCTGCTGTTTGTTCAAGGTCTCACTCAAGCATCTCCAGCTGTGCTCGCTGCCCCATAACCTTCTCATTTTCTGTTTTCCGCTGTCTCGCTGCTCTTTCTCATGGGAGGCTTAACTACTGACCCGGGAAGGTGTGGAGTGATCTCAGAGTGGGAGTAGTGGGTGGTACACACTACACAATAACTACTGGGTGGCAGTGGGTGTGTGCGTGCGTATGCAGAGCCTGTAGGGAATTCATTGTTGTCTGAGTGTGAGTTTGTCCATCTCTCCCTTTCCCTCTTGTTCCTCAGAGCGGTTTATTGTCTGATACAGTGGGTGAGGAATGAGGCCCGTAGGAAGCTTGGAAACATGTCAAATGGATGTCTGCTGCTGGTTTCCAATTGGTGCTTTAATGTCATGTGACAAGCTGTTGGTCACACACGGCGTGGAAGTGGGACAGAGAGGAATGGGGTGTCAGCGTCTGTGTGTACATTCGCTTTTTACATAATCACTATTGTGTACACCCCCCTCAAAATATTATACATTAGCAGAGGCAGATACAACAAAAGCTAAACAGGGGGGGGGGGGGGGTGTATTCATGATTATGGTAATAGGCTGTGCAGTGAATGGGGTGTTGAAACAATTATTTTTGTCAGTTAGATTAATTGATTTTTTTATCATTTATCAAACAAAATTTCCATTTGCTTTTTCAGATTAGAATTGTATTTACAAACTGTAATTGTCAATATTTTGGATCTTAAACTTTTGGTTGGAAACATAAGTGACATCATTATAATAATACATACTTTAAATAAATAACAAAATAGTACGAAACTCTTTGCTTCTAAAGTATAAGTATAAACTGCCTTTTTTAAAAACATTTTCATGAGTTGGTCAGACCAAAGAAGTCATTCTAACACATTACCGTGGGTCCTTTATATTTTTTTACAGGTATATCTTCACTTTCTTGACATTTACAGACCGAGCCAATAGAATAGATGAGTCCTATATTGACTCAAATTAAAGGTTAAAGGCTAAACTCTACAACCAGCAAAAATATAACTGAAGTCTATGCACTAAAAGTAAGAGACTCTGTGTTTCAGGAGACACTTATTCAAGGTTAAGTGTTCGGTCTTATCTACAAGGATTTCAGCCTTTTTCTGAATCCACACTTTTGTGAAAAAAGCGTGTTAATATGATATCAATAACTCAAGGCATGTCAATTTGATATGATGAACCTTCGAAGGAGCAGGCATTAATGGTTTCTAAGATAAAGATCAGAAGGGTCAAAGCATATCAGTACTTGAGCGAGAGTTATAATTATTTTAACAATCTAATTGTCAGTGCCTGGTTTCTGTTGGTACATCTCTATCTCTCCGGCTCTGCTGCCTCTGCACCACAGCTCTTCCATCAATGTGATTGTCAGTAATTGCGTGCTCACTGCTTCGTCACAGTCAGCGTTCAAATCACCGCTCACTCCCTGTCTTTACCTCCTCCCCCTTCATCTTCTCTCACTCTTTACCTTCTCCCTCAGCCTCTCCTTCTGGTCTTCTTCCTTATCAATGCCTTCCTTCTTCTTCTTTCTGTCCATCCATTGTCTCCTGTCTGACTCTTTCTCAGAAACCACACTGCGGCTGTTCTGTGAAGAAGCTGGCTCAGTAATATGTTTATACTTCCTAAAATATCTACAAACAGCTTTGAACTGCTCAAATTTGACCTGTGGGATGAAATTGTGGGATGATTTAGATGCTGGTGTTTACAGATGCACTCATGTATATCCTGTGTGTATGCCTGATTGTGTTTTAGATACACTATGTTCACAATCCTCCTATATATACTCCTATGTTATAAACCTAACGGTACGTCCACACACGTGTTGAAGGCGTGTCTGGTGCGCGACCAACAACCAATCACATTAATCTCCCGCCCCGGACACACAAGCACAAGGTTTGATTGGCTAGGGCTTGTACTGGCATATGATTTGATTGGCTAGCGCTTCCGTCGACGCTTGACAAGTTAAACTTTTCTCAACTTTCGAAGCGAGCAACGGAGGCAAAGCGACACGACGGAACCACAATGCATTTCGCCAAAGCGTGACGTCACCCCATTCAAAGTGAATGGGAAGCATCTCCGTTGGACGTACCGTAAGGCTACAGCACACAATGATTTCATATTTAATTATTAGAAAAAAGTTCCAAGTTTGTGGCAACAGGTTGGATGGTTTCTCATGTCAACTCTCTAATGAAGGCAGAAGGTGCCAAATAATCTTTTAAAAAAAAAACCTAGCTCAACTTTTATCACAAAATAATACATCAATGTCTGGGATGTCACTGTTTTTCACTGTACAGTGAGTGCTGTGTTTTTTGCTGGATCAATTTCTTTAAAGAGTTCTTATACTGGAAACCCTTGATGCATTTCACTGTCTTAAATAAAATGAAACAAAAACATTTGATCAATCCCTCTTTCCTGGCCTTCTTACGTTCCCCCAACTTCCTTTTTTCATCTGTTCATCTCTATCTTTTCCTCTCTCTTTTTGTATATCTCTTCCCTGTCCCTCTCCTCTGACTCTGCCTTCTATTGATACAACAGTGAAATTGTCTATTGCTGGCCGAACCCCCATTTGTCCCCTTCACCTCTTTCCCTCTCCTCTTGCCAGTGGGCAAACAGACAGAACGTCATTCTCTCTTTTGTGTCGTACAAAGACGAGAGTAATTGCAGTCACTTCACACGAAGAATTGACTGTCTCTATGGAGGAAGTGTGTGTGTGTGTGTGTGTGTGTGTGTGTGTGTGTGTGTGTGTGTGTGTGTGTGTGTGTGTGTGTGTGTGTGTGTGTGTGTGTGTGTGTGTGTGTGTGTGTGTGTGTGTGTGTGTGTGTGTGTGTGTGTGTGTGTGTGTGTGTGTGTGTGTGTGTGTGTGTGTGTGTGTGTGCTTTCTTTGGTATGTGGACTAGAAGTGCCCATGGTAACCCGTAATCATTTCCCACAGTCCTCTGTAGCTAACATAAAGGCTGAAATAATTGGCTTTTTCTGAAGTTGATCTCCAAACAGTGACCCGTGCAGAGACACTAACGTCACATTAAACGGAGCCAGAAGCACCATCAGCCTGCTTTGCATACAGAGATTTTATTGATATTCTGATTTTGTATCTGTCATCTTATCGCTGTTTCTCGCCTTACTATGTTTGCTTCTCCTATTGTTTGCAACGTGTTCACAGATAAGTATGTCCACTATCTTCAAACGGAAATGTTCCTTATTTCTCTGATAAGTGAGTGCTTGTACCTGAATAAACATCAATCACTGCCTCAGGTGACACTTCAAAGTTGTAGCTTTTGAAGTCAAGGTAGTTACGATACAATAATAGTTATTGTCAGATGGAGTCTGACATTTTCTTGCATCTCGGCAGCTCCTTTTGCAACATCAATAAGGACAAATATTTTTAAAAACATACATGGAAACAGACATTTAACATAACATCACATCACTGAAGAGAAACACGCTCAAGACCTTCTATCGTACGTTTGACCTGGGATTTGACTTTGTATTTAATTTGAGGATTGACTGGTGCACAAATGAAAACTTCAGTCTGACCTTATTAAATCATAATATTATCAATCATCATTCTTATTTGACTTTTATTAATGATTATTAAAGTAATCTATCTTGCAAATCTCTGCCCTTGAGTAAAACCATATCACTCACTCATGCTGCCTTAAATAACACCAGCTTACATCTGTAATATTAGAGACACAAACACAGTAGCAGGTTTGAGTTATGGAGTGTGACATAAACAGAGCGGAGTGAGGAAGAGACTGTAGGAGTAAAGTAGGACAGATGTCTTGCATCGTCATGGAGAATGTAATAAAACACACAGCAAGTGTAATAAAATGCACAAAGCTTGGAGACAGCAGTGATTTAGTAACAAAGCTATGGCTGCCTCCGAAGAGATTAACAAGAATCAGTTTCACATCTATGCAAAGAAATGCTAAATGTTTTAACACTGCTTTTTAGATCAAGCTCTTTTAACTTAATATTTTAAATGACAAATGATATTCATGCATGATAGCATGCAAGGTTGTTTATTATAATGAATACAAGTAGTATTTTGCATTCCCATTGCTCCCTCTATGAATATGCTTCTTCTCGAATAATAATACCCACGTGTGTTTATATAATGTAAAAAAAAGTACAGCATTGTCACATATTCTCACTTTTTACCTGCTTGTTATACTGTCACTGAATTGTTGCTATTCAAAGAATAACTGTTTAAAATTGGCACAAAAAATGATAAAGCTTGTGATCGTTCTTTACTTGTAGACGTTGCACTCAGATGAGATGTTCACTTTCCACTCACCCAAGCAGGGTGAGGAATAAAGGCACATACTCTCGTCATTTCTGCCTCTAAATGTCAAGGACATTTTTCTGCCATTTAAAAATAGATTCTCTATCTGAACTATACATTTGGTCCAAGGGAGGTCAAGGAATAATTAGAACATGAGATTCAGAAGAGGAAAAACATCCCTAAAATAATCTCTGTGGTCACTTTGTATGTTAGGTGTGTTTTCAACAAGAAATCTGTGCATCTGTGTACCTCTATGGAGGTGCATTAAGTGCAAGCAATTTTGAAAATAAGAAGCCCAGAAGTTGTCAAATCTGAAACCTGTACTATAAACCTGATTGCTCCAAATTAAAAAAGATGGTACCGCTCAGAAAACACATTTTGTTTCTGAGTGATGAACTTCTTCCCGCTCCTCAAGAATGGACATATGTATGCTTTGAAATGAACTCTATGACGGAGAGGGATGAAGGGAGGGGTTTGGTGGTTGCTAGGTGATGTGACAGGCATTCTGCAGCCATAGCAGGCTCCGTCACAGTGCTGATGTGTGCGTGAAGCCTGCACCCAGAGTGTGTTCACACACTCTGTGTGTGTACATCGAGTCATTTGGCAATATATTTCACACAAAAAAGTGTTTACATGATAAATAAGGCAGGATGATCATCGATTTAAAAACATGCTCAACCACTGATGAGCAAATCTCTTATTGTCTCCTCTTTCTTCCTACATCTCTTTTTCAGCCATTAAAAACTGTCTACTATTTATATTTCCCCCCCTTTCTCCAGATGAGTAACAAGCGCTCCAACAGTTTCCGGAGGGCCATCCTGCAGGGGAGCCGGCAGCTGAAGGGCTGCAGTCTCAGAGATGAGGCGGGGCTGGGTCTGTCTCAGCGTCTGGTCCGACACGTCGCCTACGAGACGCTGCCCCGAGAGGTCGACCGCAAGTGGTACTTTGACAGCTACACCTACTGTCCCCCACCCTGGCTCATCCTGGCTATCACCATTGCTGAGGTAAATAGTTTAGCAGATGATGGCAATGCAAGAATGGACACATCATGTTTTAAAACAAGTAAGTTACATTAATCAAGTAATAACTTGACAAAATCACACCTAAAGTCCCGCATGATAAGCTGCAATTCTCTGCATATTGCAGATTCTTACAATTCATTTTGTGCAATATATATTTTCATCATCTCTTTTGAAATGTTTGTCATATGTCATTATTTGTTCATATAAAACACATTACCTACAAAAAAATCGTGATATATCATTTGCTCTTAGAAAATTGATAATAGCTTTGTTGATGCCAATTTTAGTTCTAATATAATTTGGGTGTTTGGGTTCAACTTTCATATTATTACATGTAATTTGTTAGAAGCTTTTTTCCAAAGCGACTTACATACGTTCAGTACTGTGGACAATCCCCACAGGAGCAATTTGGGTGAAGTGTCTTGCCCAGGGACACAACGACATGCTGACATGCTCATATAATCCCAAAAGCACTTTGGTCTTCTTTAAGATGTTGAGCATTATTTCTTATGTGTTGTATAGTGTGTAGACTGCTACCACTCCTCCTAAAGTCACACACTATCCACCTGTGTTCCTCAGGTAGCCGTGTTCATGTACTATGGCTTCCAGCTGGACCGCCTGGTGCTGCAGGTCTCCAGCCCATCCTTCCTGAAGAGCCCCTTACCGTACCACCCCCAGCTGCGAGCGCAGGCCTGGAGGTACCTCACCTACATTTTCATGCACACTGGGTGAGTTCACATGTCTCTATTTTCATGTACTGTATTATCTCAAGAAAGAAATGCCACAATAACACTAATATCATTATTATATAATTATTATAATATAATAATGTAATAATTAATATATATATATAATATAATAATATAATTATTATAATATAATTATAATATAATTATTATAATATAATTATTATAATATAATAATATATATATAATAATTATTATTATTATTATCATTATTATTAATAACACATTTTTTATTTCTTAAATTGTTCACCTCATGTCATGTGATCAGGGGAGCGCGTGTGAGACAATGGGGAAATAACATATTGATAGTTTAACACAAACCTAACATATCTTTCATGCTCTGGTGGTTTTTGTTTATTGCATTTAAACATTCAGGGGGTGACAGCTTGTTGCATAATGATAACAAACAAAACAACAGAAATACACAGTGTTATTCATTTCCAGCCAAACACACCATCTAAAAGCAATTAAATCCTTTTCAGTGATGAAGGTAAAATGCAGATGAGGGATTGGGACTTGTTAATGAGTCTTTGGATGCATTTTGTAAAACTTGCTTATTTGTTGTGTAACTTTGCTCATAGTGAATTAATCAAGCGACAAAAATACTTAAAGTATCATGTTTTAAAAACAAGCATTATTTAATTGTTGGAATAATGTGTATTGTACTATCATTTTATTAAAACCATCACGATACCTACTTTTCTCTTCTCTTGGGGAGCTGATTCTTAATTTCTAGAGCTTTTTGATTGTTTACTGGCTGTGTGTTTTCACTTTGTTTTTTTCTGTTTGTTGTTCTCTTCCCTCAAGTGAAGAGGTAAAAGTGGTATGCTGAAAGTGCTATATAAAAGGGACCTTAAAAACCAAAAACCTTTCCTCTCCTCTCCTCTCCTCTCCCACTACAAGCACCAGCCTATTGTATTACCCGGTCAGGCAGGTCATCCAGGTTTAATTAACCTTATGGGTAAATGTAGTCTCAGGCAATAGTGAGAACTAATAAAATGGTAATTTAATTAGGAGAACGTGGTAGGTGCCAGGGAGAGACGGTAAGGATGACGGTGTGTGATAGGATGAGACAGAGGGCATGAATATTAGGTTAAAAGGAGGGAGGTGGTGTGTTTAACGTGCACTAATTACACAGGAACATATCGAAATGATTTAGGTACTCAAGGGAAGAGGCTTAAAAAAGAGCTTTTGGGAATGAATTTGTGTCTACCAATGTGTCCAATTACAGTATGTGGTGTTGTATGATGTTGTCTGAAGACAGCAGATGGATATTGCTGCTTCAGCTCCCATCTGAAAAGGGCTGTCCTGCGGCGAGGTAAAGCGGTGACAATATTCTGAAGATAGGGTTCACTAAAACTGGTATAGATTTTTTTAGGTGGGCCTTTCTTTCTAGGTGGCATCCATGTTTTGCTGCTTCCCCCCATTTACAGCAGTTAATTGTTTTGCCCCTCTGCTGGTACTCCTGTCTGTTTCTCCAAACTGGGGGCGTGCTGACCGACATGTACTGTTGCCAATACACTGACAATGGATAAGTACCTCATAAAACCCCACTTCAAACAATTAAAACTAAACTAACTGGTCTAGCAGATTTTGTAGATGCGTGTTTCAAAAGGGTGATTGGGTTTTAATGCACACAACTTCTGAAATATGCGTGGCTCAACAAAAAAACCACTTTAAATAATTCAGTGAGTATAAACATTTAATTACTGGTTTAGATTTGATCCTTTGGGGTAGTGCAACATTACTTGTTGTTTTGCTGGTGGGCTAAACCATTTCAGCTAATTTTCTGATGCTGATCTGGTTTCCAATGGGACCTTCATTAGAAGGCACATTAAGACACATTTTTTAATGTCTCAGTATTTTAAATCCTACCACGAGGTACATTTCTCGTAAAAAAATCCCTATTTGGAGAGATGGTGAGCATGGAGCTTCATAACGCCAGCCTACCTGTTGCTGAAGGTGCTGTGTTAGTTAATGTGTGTCACACAAACAGCATAAAGAAAGTGCCCCACTTCCTGTTACATACTAGGAAAAAATATCATTGACCAATTTCATATGTTCTAGGTTATGGAGGCAAAGTTACCCAAAATAGCTATGTTTATGTTTATATGTGGCAGTGATAAAATAACCTTTAGCATAGGTCAAGGAGATAAATAAAAAGCATGACACTATGTTTACACACACATACACACTGTCTTTCTCTCACACACATCTACAAACCATGTAATCCTACAGATTGATCCTTCCCAATTCTCAACACTAAAACAGAGTGTAAATATTGGCCCCGAAACATCCCTCAGCTACGCATTATGCAGACTCTGTCGTTTTTTTTTTTTAACTCTTTCTCATTCACAAAAAATGTGTGTCAGTAGCAGCTGCAAAACATTCAGGAAGATATTTCGAGATTCAAACCATGACTCTAAACATTTTCTAGCAAAAATGTTATTTCCAGTTTGTCCTACTTCTTTTTAGCTGCCCTATGAAAAGTGTGGCCTATAATCATACATTATACTCCATTAGTACAATCTAAAATCAGGTTTCTTTTTGAGGGAACTCAAAACTGTCTCAGTTTGATGCCGTTTGGACTTAAAAAGAATTTCCCCTGAGATCAGCTCTTGAATTGTGCAGTGAACTCAGCTAATTGTAAAAGTTCAGCTGTAGTTTGGAGCTGGGGATAAAAGAAAAAGGGAAAAAAGATAAAACAGCGCCTTTGTCGAGCGCACTGAAAGACACCATGGTCCTCTGGACACTATAGGATCTCTCATGGGTGTCCACAGATCTGCCTGACAGTGCAGCCCATCCCTCACAGCCTCATTAGCCGTATAGAAGTAGATAGCATCTGTTGTGTGGAGTGGAGTTGTCCTTGTGCATTTGGACAGGCCTCTCCCAGTTAATCAATATCCCTTATTGTCTCTCTGATCACTGGAACGATCCTCTCTGTCGGCTCTGTAGAAGAAGTGGCTGGGTTGTTTTAAACTAAATAGATTATCAGCCTTGTCTTGTTTTTCCCTCCTGTCTGTATTGTGTCCTGTGTGTGTGTGTGTGTGTGTGTGTGTGTGTGTGTGTGTGTGTGTGTGTGTGTGTGTGTGTGTGTGTGTGTGTGTGTGTGTGTGTGTGTGTGTGTGTGTGTGTGTGTGTGTGTGTGTGTGTGTGTGTGTGCTTGTGTGTGCTTGTTTGTGTGTTTGTTTGTTTGTTTGTGTGAATATCTATGTTCATTTCTAGGATGTAGAAGCTGTCTGTTGAATGAATGCACAGTCAGGACACACAGCATTCATCGGTTCTGTTTGTTAAACTGACAAACGAGTAAAAAAAGAAAGAGTCATCTCTCTTTCTACCACTTTAATTCTGTCATCTCTCTCTCTTTGCGCAATGTGAAATAGAAATGACACTATAATTGGGACTGAGGCAGTAAACAGAGGAGAGCAGTGATTGAAGCGAGTGAGAGACAATGAGGAAGATTATGATTATCACCAATTCACATATCACCCCAGCATCAAACATCATCATCGACGGCTTCCCCATACCATTCGCTGCCCAAGTGAAAAGCCTCGGTGTCATGCTGGACGGCTCCCTCTCATTCGCACCACACATAAAAAACATCACCCGCACCTAGGGTTGGGTATCGTTTGAATTTCCACGATTCCGATTCCGATTCCGATTCTACTTTTCGATTCCGGTTCTTAACGGTTCTCGATTCCGATTCTTTGAGGGGCAGGGTAAAAAAATGATGCATGCTTCTTCCACCAAAAAAATTACATTTATTCGAGAAACTTTTACACAGGTTAGTTTAAAGTAATATTCACATTAATCAGTTTATATTCACTGCTCTGTAACTTTAACCTGAGAACCCCTGAAGCTACAACAGTTCAACTTTTAAAAACAGTTCTTGTTGAGAAAAACAAGCATATCTGCCTTCTCAGGCATACAGGGAAGAAAGGTTTGAACATTTTGAAGTAAAATGCTTCAATCTGGTGCACACGCAGAATTACTAGAGACTAGATCTAGGGGGTACAACTCCAAACACCCATATGAAAAAGATCGGTTTACATTTGAATAATTAAATAACAAATAGCCTACATGTAATGCATTTTATTTTTGTTGTTCATTCATATCTTATTTTACTATTTTATTTATGCATATTTTTTTATCTCTCCAGTTTAAAACGATATGTCTGGTTTACTGTCCTATAGTATACATTGGAATGATTTCAAACCTGTTTTATCCCAATAATTATAAAAGAGTGCCTTGGAAATATGTGTTTACATAAATTGTGATCAAAACGTTTGAGACCCACTGAGATAACTTAGACTAAAGTGAACTATCTAAACACTCAGAGTCCTTTACCTCACTGAGCTGAAGTTATCAGCCTCTCAGTCAGACTGGAGAGGACTCTCCCTCCACATCATTGTAGAAACATCTTCTTCTTCCGTAAGAGCAGCTAGCACCAGATGCTAATAACAACAGCGCCGGTTCCAGTGCACCCTCGTGAGCTGCGGTTGCCAGATAAGCCAACATCCCCCATTTTCATCACTTGCAGCGCCCATCGTACAGGGCAAATGAAAAGTGTAACCGGGATGAAAAGGGTGTTACATTTACTTAATTATGAATGTTGTTACATCAAGGCCGAAAATTAGGATGAGCACCAACGGTCAAAACATTTGTTTTCCCTCCCTACGCAGCGCCTCCACAGACCTGGCGCCCTAGGCGAACATTTATAATGCCAGTGCGACAGGCCGGCCCTGGTCTCAGGTTACACTGTAGGAAATGTAGGTACAACGCTACATTTCCCGCCCCGCTGCAGTCATGCAGTAGGCTACGGAGAGCGGCGAGAAACATTTCCTCAGGAATCGAAAAGCGGAACCGAAATTCACATTTCTAAATGATACCGTTGGAATCGAAATATTGGAACCGGTTCCGAACCGGAACCGGTTCTCGGTACCCAACCCTACCCGCACCGCCTTCTTTCATCTTCGGAACATCTCCAGACTCCGCTCATCTCTGTCCCAGCCCAGCACTGAAATCCTGGTCCACTCATTCGTCACATCCCGGATTGATTACTGCAACGCACTTCTGACTGGCCTTCCCATCAAGCTCCTCAATAGACTGCAAATAATCTAGAACTCTGCTGCCCGGATCATCACCCGCACCAACTCATCCGACCACATCACCCCCATTCTCAGTCAGTTACACTGGCTTCCTGTACGCTACCGTATTGACTACTAAAACTTTCTACTCATATACAAAGCTGTCCATAACCTTGCCCCCATCTACATCTCTGACCTCCTTCAGGAGTACACCCCCTCCCGCACCCTCCGCTCTTCGTCCATAGGACTTCTCACCGTCCCAAGCTATCGCCTCAAAACCATGGGTGCTCGAGCTTTCAGCTGCTCGGCTCCCAGACTCTGGAACACCCTGCCACTACACATCCGACAGTCTGATTCCATAACAACATTCAAAACCCACCTGTTCAAACTGGCATTTTCTTTTGTGTCCTTTTGTAGTCAATTTCCTGTTGTTTGTCTTGTCTTACCCCGGCTGATACTTCACTAAATCCACTGTTTTAATTTGTAAGGTAAAATTGTAAATGTAAATTGTAAATCTGTAACCCTGTAAGGTGTCCTTGGGTGTTATGAAAGGCGCCCCCCAAAATAAATGTATTATTATTATGAGAGGGAGGGGAAAGGATTATTCTGTAACACCCGAATGTGTCTGTGCTGCTCACTGAGGTTGGCTGGAAGGACTTTCACACTTAACAGAAGCAGGTAATAATGTTATAATAAAAACGATACACTCTTATGCTCTATGAAGGTAATATCAATCTAAACCAGACGGATATAATGTTATCTGTGGCAAACTGTATGCTTGTAGATTTCCTCTAATATTGCTTCAGTTGTTTGTTTTAAACGTGTGCCAATTGTGGGGGAAACTTCTGTGTAGCAATGCAGGAGGAGTCACCGACTCAGGAAGGAGACGCGGGGAGAGCAGGAGCTTTGATGTCAAACACTGATGGTTTATTTAGGAGCTTCGGCCGGAGAATTCACATCACAAGTCCAAGAGTCAGAGGTTATGACTTCACGGTAGAGTTGCCACGTCAATTCTGAAGAACTCTACCCTAGACCCGTGTATTTAGCTAGTTCAGAGAGAATAATCAACATTGTGCATAACAAGATAGAATGATAACACCTCTATCAGCTGACGCCAACAGGCAGGAACAGGGAGACAGAACACTGAGAGCACAGCAGCCAAGGCTACAGGTGCGTGTGCTCAGTCAGGACATTATGAACTGATAAACTGGGTCAAAATGATGGGCCTTGGAAAATATTTCCCCAACACCAATCATCTGGGTTACCCTTTTCTCTTTCCGTTTTCTGTTCATGTCTGCAGTATTTATAATTTGAAATGTTTTTTTGATTTGATCACAGTTCATGTTTTATCACTATCTGGTGCCAGAGTTGAGTGTGTTTCCTGTCTATCATCTAACACCTCACCCCCATGAGGAATCAGAAGCATGTTGTCTGTTCTTACACTATACACACATCTATGTATTTAGAGTTTGACCATTCTACTAACAGGGGAATTATTTCATTTTCAAGCTGATTGTGATTGCAAGAATGTGTACAAATCTAAATAAGTGCAGTATGGTCAGAAAGATTATGAAAGAAATAGACAAAATGACATGGTGAGTATTGGCAGTTTTCTTTTGCAGTGTTTAGAAGTTACAATGAAACATTTTCTTTGCAATTTAGTTGTAAATGTTCATCGTCAATAACAGCAGACACACACAAATAAACATGTTATCCTGGCAAGAGCTCAGCAGAGCCTCCGAATCTTCAAACCAATAGAGTGTACATATTTACTGTAGCAACGCACTAATGACTCTGTCTTTTCTTTTTTGCATATATACTTGTATCAAATAATACCTTTGGCAATGCATAGGACACAGGACAAAGTAATGCTGATTCAATGTGATTTCTCAAAACACAATGAACTACGCTCTATAGGTACTTTTTTCACTCTCCTGAGATACATTAATTGGTATCATTTACTAAATGAAAGTGTTCTTTACTTTATTTCAGACCCTTTTAGCCCTTGGAGGTAAATACAGTAAGAATATTAAAATGATCAACAACTAATACCAAATGACCATAACTACCAATATTAGTTTGCTTTCTATCATTACATTTCTGTTGTTATTGTGGCCATATTTTCTTGTGATGTATGATTAAATATGGATTTAATAGAGTGTGTGTGTCTTTTACAGAATTGAGCACCTGAGCCTGAACATGGCCATGCAGCTGCTGGTGGGAGTCCCTCTAGAAATGGTCCACGGAGCCCTGCGGATTGGACTGGTCTACGTGTGTGGTGTGCTGGCAGGTGGGCCCGTCCTCTCACACACACATGCAACAATTACAATCCCACTTATGCCGACATTTCCCTGCCTTTTATCTACACACTCACTATACCCCAGAGACAAAACAAAGACACACTATAGAGTTTAGCCTTTCCACTGCACCGTTGTTCCATCTGCTTGTTGTCTGTTTTTTGTGAATTGAACGGCCTATCAAGTTGCAGACGGTCTGTTGGTGGACACTGGTCGATGAGAACATTTTGAGTGTGTGAGTGTGTGCGTGGGGTGTTCAGGATCAGGGCAGATGGCCTTGTGTTTCTGTTTTCATGGCAGACGTGCTGGGATGTAGGGGGTTGTCAGTGCCCCATCAAAGCCTTTTCATCCCCCTACGGTCATGTACAATAGGGTGGAGCAGAGAGAGTGAAATCTCAAATGGAGCCCAATCATAAGAACACAATCAGGAGAACACACAAGCACACGCACATGGTATTAGTGAAAGAGCAGGGTCAGTGTGAAATGTAGGGATGAAGAGGGGGAAGAGACAGAGGAGGGGAGATGGATTCATAAGTGTTAATAAGCCTGAGGGTTTGGAGAGGGGGATCAGGATATGAGAAACGTGGGGATGGGAGAGAAGTGGAAGTGGGTGAGATTAGGGAGAAACAGAGCGAGCAACTGCATATGTGAAAGAGAAGCAAGCACACAGCGAAATGTCACTTCTCCATTCCTACTTCTCTATCAACCTCAGGCACTGAGGCAATATCAGGAGTGAGCCTAGTTCAGCAGAGAGTATGTCAGCTCTGATTGTCTTTACTGAAGAGGTACAAACAACAGTCATCCACTCCACCATGTATTTGTTTCATTCACCACATAACAAATATTGTAGGAATAAAAAAAAAGTTAAAGTATTTGGTTCCCAGGGATGACACTATCAGCTTTGAGGTTACTGGAGTGGAATCCTTGGGATACTTGTTGAAATCAGTGTTTTCAGCCGAAATCTTGATGCCTTGTGGCAGTGAGTAGGTGATGTGTAGTGGGTGGTACTGATGTCAGGGGACAGGAGAGAGGATTGTGGAATATTAATTGCAGATAGTGAGATTTTATATAAATATTCATGAAAATGATGTGTCTATTTCTCTCTCTCCATGTCTGATTGTCCGTTTGTGTGTCTCTCTATGTGTGTGTGTGTGTGTGTGTGTGTGTGTGTGTGTGTGTGTGTGTGTGTGTGTGTGTGTGTGTGTGTGTGTGTGTGTGTGTGTGTGTGTGTGTGTGTGTGTGTGTGTGTGTGTGTGTGTGTGTGTGTGTGTGTGTGTGTGTGTGTGTGTGTGTGTGTGTGTGTGTGTGTGTGTGTGTGTGTGTGTGTGTTTTTTTCCTCCTCTTTTCAAAGGGAGGTTAATGCTACAGGCCACCACAGCTGGTATCCCCAGGGTGTTTGTCACTGACCCCAACACACACACACACACACACACACACACACACACACACACACACACACACACACACACACACACACACACACACACACACATTATGTCTGCTGTTTTAATTAGATATCGACCACCAAAAGGGGAGGCACGCTCTGGTTGCGTTTGGCGGTGATGTTTTTGGTTGTTTTGTCTGACTGGGATTTTCTAGATTTTCTAGATAGATGGATAGATAGATTGATGGATAGATGGATATATATATATGTATATATATATAGATGGATAGATGGATAAATATATAGATGGATAGATGGATAGATGGATAGATAGATGGATATATATATATATAGATAGATAGATGGATAGATGGATAGATGGATCGCTCGCTGGCTCGCTCTCTCTCTCTCTAGCTCGCTCGCTGGCTAGCTGGCTCTCTCTCTCGCTGGCTCGCTGGCTCGCTGGCTCGCTGGCTCGCTCGCTCGCTTGCTGGCTCGCTGGCTGGCTCGCTGGCTCGCTGGCTCGCTGGCTCGCTCGCTCGCTCGCTGGCTCGCTGGCTCGCTCGCTCGCTTGCTGGCTCGCTGGCTCGCTCGCTGGCTCGCTCGCTCGCTTGCTCGCTCGCTGGCTCGCTCGCTGGCTCGCTGGCTCGCTGGCTCGCTCGCTCGCTGGCTCGCTCGCTCGCTCGCTCGCTCGCTTGCTGGCTCGCTGGCTCGCTCGCTGGCTCGCTGGCTCGCTCGCTGGCTCGCTGGCTCGCTGGCTCGCTCGCTCGCTGGCTCGCTGGCTCGCTCGCTCGCTGGCTTGCTGGCTCGCTGGCTCGCTGGCTCGCTCGCTCGCTCGCTGGCTCGCTCGCTCGCTCGCTGGCTCGCTGGCTCGCTCGCTCGCTCGCTCGCTGGCTCGCTGGCTCGCTGGCTCGCTGGCTCTCTCGCTCGCTCGCTGGCTCGCTCGCTGGCTCGCTGGCTCGCTGGCTGGCCCGCTGGCTCGCTGGCTCGCTGCTCGCTCGCTCGCTCGCTCGCTCGCTCGCTGGCTGGCTCGCTGGCTCTCTCTCTCTCTCTCGCTCGCTCGCTGTCTCGCTGGCTCTCTCTCTCGCTGGCTCGCTGGCTCGCTCGCTGGCTCGCTGGCTCGCTGGCTCGCTCGCTGGCTCGCTGGCTCGCTGGCTCGCTCGCTGGCTCGCTGGCTCGCTGGCTCGCTGGCTCGCTCTCTGGCTCGCTCGCTGGCTCGCTCGCTGGCTCGCTGGCTCGCTCGCTGGCTCGCTGGCTCTCTCGCTCGCTCGCTGGCTCGCTGGACCGATCGATAGACAAATTGGGAAATTGTGTACAGGCATTAAAATCTTTAATGGTGGAAGAAAGTAAAAACATAAATGAACCAAATTGAGAGATCAATGACAAAAGTGATAATCCATATCAATTTCCACACACACATGTTTTTCTTTGTATATAAGTATTTTTGCCCTCAAACAACTCACAGAAAAGAGTGTGTATGTGTGTGTTTGTGTGTATATTAGTATATGATCACCGATCATCCATACTTACTGCTTAATCTATATGCATTTTTAAATATTAGACGTTAACAATTGGTAAAATACAAAAGTCAACTTAACATTTGCTGCACAATGATACTTCCAGATTGTGTGAAGAAGCACAACAAGCTAAAGTGAACAGAGGGGGGCTCAGCTGGCACACACAGAGGTCAAAACAGAGTTCAGAGGTCAAGTGATGACTCCGAGAGGGGTCGATGGCCCTCTGGGGCCAACACAAACTCTGATACTTTAATGGAAACAATGGACTTTGCTTGTAAACACAAATAACTTATTTATGGACAACGAACAAATATGTAGACACAAAAAACAGAGATCTGCCTGTATGAAGAGCAGAAGACAGGTGCAGCAACAAGTGTATCATCAGAGGATTAGGCAATTAGGCATAAAACAGACGTGTAGACAAGAAAGTAAACAAAAGACACAAAGGGAAGTCAAAGTCAGTCAACGAAACTTCCGACTAAACTCATTGTACGACTTTGTAGAGTCAGTCAACTCAACACGCAACCAAACTTGACTGTTATCATTATGAATGCTGATCTGTATTATTATCACCCATCATGTTACCGGTTCTTTCTCTGCAGTTAGGATGAACAGCAAAGATAAATTAGATGCCACTTCTCGACTCTAAAAACTGCACTCCTCCTGGGGCCTGCTGAGGGACAATGAGAGACTGTGTCCTTGTCTTTGTGTGTGTTTGTGTGCACATGCAACCACAACTAAAATAATGTTATCAAGCAAAGTTAATTACAGGGATGGAGGTCATCCTGCCTAGTCACACTTCCTAAACACAGGAACTACAGAGGTGGAGGCGTCTTGAACCAGGTGTTTGGGGGTGTGGGTGCTGAGGAAGGAAGAAATGTAGAGTAGGCTACTTATAAAAGGGTGTAACCTAGGGAGTGGTATCCTTTGTGCATATTACAACTCAAATGTATTTATGGGGGTCATAATTCCAATGTGTGTTTCATTACCGCCACCATGGAGGTTATGTTTTTGGTTCGGTTTGTGAGTTTGTCAGCAGAATTAGAGAAAGACTGGCCCAATTTGCATTAAACTCTTATTGATGGAGCTGATCTAAATTTTGGGATGGACACATGCTTTATACTATACTTTATACTACTAACAGGTCTTGTCTTAGAAAAATATTTTGGGATTAACTTTGAGAATCGATTTAACGTAGAATGGAAAGGATCCAAGCCCTTGCATGCCACATTTTGTCGTGGTAAAGAGAGGAACGTTTGTGGGTGTGTGTTTGAGGGTGTATTCACTCACCTAGATCACCCTGCAGTGTTAATTGAGCTCAGATGCTGGTAGTATCACCTCGGTGGGCTGCCATTAGGGTTCATAAACCTGACCGGGAAACATATTAGACAAAGAAGAAACTCCTATTTGGGGGCTAAATGTAACCTGCTTTTGAAAAGTCCTGTTCTTTCACGTGTCACATATTTCATTCAAAACCAGCAAAATGATCACAGTGTTAAAAGGTTCTCTACTGTGTGTGGATAATTAAGCTCTTTTGATTGACCAACATTACATTACATGTCACTTGTTAGACGTTTTTATCCAAAGCGACTTACATACAATCAATACTGTGGGCAATCCCCACAGGAACAATTTGGGGTGAAGTGTCTTGTCCAAGGACACAGCGGAATGTTGACTGCAGCGGGATTCGAACCAGTGCCCAAAGATCAGCGCACTAACCACTGAGCCACAACCTCCCAACAGTACCACATCGGGAACTATTGTAATACACTAAGTATATCCTTAAAGGTGGGGAAGGTAAGTTTCAGAAACCGGCTCGAGTGCACTAAAATGTGAAAGTACGCAGCCGAAAAGAATCCGCCCCTTCCTTCAGACTTCCTTACAGAGCACCTCCTCCAACACACATGAACGCGCACATGACGTCAGCAGACTGGTGAAAGTGGCCGTCTGTTGCTGGCGAGTCATTGAAGTACTGCTGCAATGCACGCCCAATGACGGCACGCCCAATGAGGGCACGAGATACATTTGTGCGTGCACGAGATGGAAGGCTGACAGACAGGGCGACAGGTTATACTTTTTACAGTATTACGGCTTCGACAGATGAACATTTTTTATGAATTTTTTGTCAAAGCACTTAAGATATTCATTTCTATCGGGATGTTAAGAGCATTCCATGGAATATAACAAAAAGTGTATCTCGAGCCGATTTCTGAAACTTACCTACCCCACCTTTAAAGGTCCCATGGCATGGCCATTTCTACTGATCATAATTCCATTGTTGAGGTATACTAAAATAGATTTATATTGTGCAATTTTCCAAACACATTGGTTTCTCATACAGTATCTCTGTAGAGTAGCCTATGTGTATTCACTCTCTGGGTGTCTCTCAATGTCGAGGAAGGCTGCTCCAGAGCCACTATTTCAAGCATACATTTCGAGGCTGCACATGTGTACACTCCTCGGTCTTAAAATCCCCACAATGTTTTGCGCACGGACCAATTTCCCCAAATCTGTGGTGGAAAATGTAAGGCGGGGCCTCTCATATGACGCACACCTGCACACTTGCTCGCCTGTTCCACTCTTCGTTTTCCGAATGCCAGGAAGGATTCTTGCCTAGCTTATGAAGGAAGTGACTCGGAAGACATGTGCTACCAAGCAAGCGTCCTCGACATTGAGAAACACCCTCCTAAACGGCTTGTTGGAGCTCCTGCCACCCCCCCCTCCCTATGAGCCCAGTGCGCTCTGATTGGTCAGCTCGCTCACTCTGTTCTGATGAGTCTACCACCGTTACAGCGGAACATCAGTGATTATGTGTTACAATGGCGTTAGCAACCAGAAAATGACACCAGCAATGACAAACAGATGAGAATGCGCGTGGGGTCTGGGTGCCGTGTTGGCGGGACGTTGCGGGGCTCGCTGCTGGAGCGGACAGTTTGAGCTGGCTTGCTGCGGGGGATCTGTGAGACAGCGAGACACAGCGAAACCCAGCCTGAACCCAGCCCGAGCACACACACACACCTGCAGCCTGGCTGTGAAACTGCGTGTGTGCTCAGAACGAGCCCAGGCCGAGCCCCGCCGCGTCTCGCCGTCTCAGGCTGAGTTCAGGCTGAGTTCATGCTGAGTTCATGCTGAGTTCAGGCTGAGTTCAGGCTGAGAAATCCGCGGAGCTGCAGCTGAGAAAAGATTGAGTGTGTGTGTGTGTGAGGAAGTCGGAGATGTTACGTCACTATACCCAATACGTCACTGTACTTACTACACTATAAGAAAACAATGGAAAAAGAAAAATCTCCAACGAGGCGTTCTGGGGCAGCATAGACAGGTCTTTTCTGTTAGAGTTTTACTCGCTACAGGGTGTACTTTCAGGGTTTGTGACTGCAGACCGTTTACATGCAGAAAAAGCTACATAACACACAAGGGGACGGGTAATAACCGGAAAAGCATGACATGGGACCTTTAAGACTATAACCCTAACATCAATATTATTAGGAGACATTTAAAGATGAAATAAATTCATGTTTTTTGGATTTTTTAAAGGGTTTATAACATTTGCATTCAGTCAATGTGGAAATGCCTTTATGAACCTCTGCTTTTGTGAACCCCAGGATCAGTTTTCTTTCCAAAGTCAGTCACTGAATTCCCTCTGGACCGTCTGCTGTGTATCCCCATTCCTCATCTAGGAACATTGGCAAATAAACGCATGCAACTCATAATCTGTTTCCTACAGAATAATAATGCATTATTTTTAGTGTTTGCAGTGCATTATTTTCAAAATACAATACTGTAAAATGTAATATAAAAAGCAAAACTCTTTTAACGTACTGACAGAATGAGGTCACTTTAAGGATGCATATATCAAGGGAATTCAGTTTTACTCATTTTTGTCAAATGTGTGGATGGTGTGCGTACAGTATGTGTTTTGTTATGATGGTTCCTCGTTCATCAGTCCCATAAATAGCATCATGATTTAAATGCCATGGCTTATTCCATCATCCCTCTTTATGGTGATTTAACATCTATGAACTGCAGAGCCCTTTCTGTCTGTTATAATTATATACAGTTTGCCTGCTGTATAGTGTAGTATTGCGTACTCTGTGGTTGTGCATGTGTGCGTGTGTGTGCGTGTGCGTGTGTGTGTGTGTGTGTGTGTGTACACGTGTGTGAGAGAGAGACTAAACTAATCTTTGTGAAATGGAGCTAAATGTGGAGCATCTTCCAAACCACACAAAGGCATTAAATGCACAAAGTTACGAGGTCGGCTCCAGCTTAGTCGGATGATTTTACAGTTATAAGAGCGCAGAGCTGGGCTGGCTGCGTTTTCCCCAGAAGTTATACACTTGAATATCTAAATTGAGGACATTTGGAGTCGTTTGTCAAAAAGTGGATCAAACTCTCACCAATAAGATATATGATACATACAACAAACTAACTTAATCAGCTTGCTCTAAGCACCAGCCAGCAATGTCATTCTGATCCATAGCCTCAAGACTCAAGAAAATGAACATTGACAGTGGTACCCCATTATGTATGCACATTTAAATATGCAGTATACTTGCATACATGCGTTGTGCAAACTATCTGTATTTGAGAGAGAACGATAGAGTGGGAAGACCGTGGGTAGTTTTGTCTCATAAACTTAGCATCAATATTATACAGAGGTCAGATCCATGGAGATATGGAAAGGAAAATATGTACAAGAGCATATGCACAGTAGAGAGAGAAGAAGAAAGAAAAAAAGCAAAGAGAGAGACAATGAGAGAGTTTGTGATTGTGTCAATTAATAGTCCAACAAAACACATCCCTCTCCTTTGTTCTTTTATCTTTTCTCTTGCACACAAACTGCAGTGAGAACACATTTCCTCTTGTGACTCTGTCTCTGAATGTCGCCACATCCAAACTTTTGAATGCTTGATTGGGTCCTTTGTGCATGTGATGAATTGGTACCAAGGTGCTAAAGAGAGCAAGTTCTTGTTTGTGGAAGCCCACTTTGTTTGAATGCATTTGTTTTTACATAGAATCCAAGTGTAAGCTGGTACAGTGTGAGCAAGCCTCTTTTCATGAATAACTATTCAAAACACAACCTCATTGAATAGTGAGAAGTTAACTGTCTTTATGTGTTACCAATTGAAAACATACATTTTGTAACAGATAGTACAACAACTGTTTAAATTGGTCACTTAATCAAAGTGACTGCCAGTATGATCCCCTGAGAGAAAAATAATGAACAAAAATGAAAGCCCAGGCTTAAGGCAAGGCAAGTTTATTTATATGGCACTTTTCAACACAAGGCAATTCAAGGTGCTTTACAAAAATGAAAGACATTCAGACAAAGGCATTTAAAAAAAAAAAAGATAATAAAAGAAACATTAAAAGAAAAAATACATGAATAAAAAGTACATGAATAAAAAGTACATAAATAAAAAGTTACAGTGCAGTTTAAGATATGAATTGTTCACACATAAGTTCCACTTTACTGATGAACACAACGGCTCAGTTTCAATTAAAAGCAGCGACAAAAAGAAAAGTCTTCAGCCTGGATTTAAAAGTAGTCAGAGTTGCAGCGGACCTGCAGGTTTCTGGGAGTTTGTTCCAGATATTTGGAGCATAATAACTGAACGCTGCTTTACCATGTTTAGTTCTGACTCTGGGGACAGAAAGCTGACCAGTCCCTGAAGACCTGAGAGATCTGGATGGTTCATAGTTTAGCAGGAGGTCAGTAATGTATTTTGGGCCTAAACCATTCAAAGCTTTATAAACCAGCAGCAATATTTTGAAATCTATTCTTTGACACACAGGAAGCCAGTGTAAAGACTTCAGAGCAGGAGTTATGTGATCCACTTTCTTAGTGTTAGTGAGGACTCGAGCAGCGGCGTTCTGAATCAGCTGCAGCTTCCTAATAGATTTTTTAGTGAGACCTGTGAAGACACCATTGCAGTAGTCCAGTCTACTGAAGATAAAAGCATGGACAAGTTTTTCCAAATCCTGCTGTGACATTAGTCTTTTAATCCTAGATATATTCTTTAGGTCAGGGGTGGGGAACCTTTTTCCTCTCAAGGGCCATTTCAATTTTTTCAACATCCTCCGAGGGCCGTACAAATGATTGACCTCTGCTTAAAAATCACAGCCCATTCATTTGGCCTTTCTTTCATGCTGTGCAAAGAAAAAGCAACCTCTTAATCCAGATATCTCACCATGACTCGTGCATGCATTCACGTGCACGGTTGTGGCATGACCACCAAACAGAAAGATATGGACACAAGATGTGTGCAAATGTATTGTTTCCTATCCATGTGAACATGATTTAAGTGGGGGGGACCAACCTCCTCTAGGGCGGTCCAGGGGGGCATGCTCCCCTGGGAAGATTTTTTTTTAAAGGAATGGTCCACTCATTAGATAATTAATCAAAACTTCAGTATTTAGTGAAACGTTATGTTTAAACCATACCCTGAAGAAATCAGCGATATTCCCCGGTAAATAATGATTTGATAGCTCTTTTTTATCAAGACCTGTATATTCCGTCTGGCCGCCGCCATGTTTGCCATTTTCAGTAGTCACGTGATGGTCGTGACGTCATCCATGCGTTCACTTTGTCAACACACGGAAACATGGTGGAATATTTCAGTTCGGACTCGACAGCAGAGGAACAAGTTTTGACCAATGTGAAGAGATTGGATGGGGGAATTCAGCCATACATATCAGTATGACAATACGACACCCTCTGTCCTAAGACCCTCACATCGTACAAGGAACAACTTCCGAAGAAAACCCACAGTTTAAAGGGAACATGGGAGAAACCTCAGGGAGAGCAACAGAGGAGGGATCCCTCTCCCAGGACGGACAGACGTGCAATAGATGCCGTGTGTAAATTGAAAAGATAATACATTTGCAACATAGGTAGTCCAAATGTTTGGAAATGCATGTGTGTATAATAGGAAGATGATATAACATACTATATGTATGCATGTAGTATCACCCTTGCTAGCGATTCCCTCTCTAGTTTAGCATACTCAGCTTCGTTGTCCCTGGCCATAGAATCACGATTTTATGGGGCCGGAAAAACTGGGGGGAAATACACACTAGCCGGTACTACGCTATATGGAAAGGCCACCAAAAACTGTCCTGGCCTGGACGTTAAAACGGGGCTAGCCGCTGCAATGGAAATGCGTTATAACATACCTTATTCTTACTCCGAGCACTACTTCTGCTCCTCCGTCGCTTCACACTTGCAGAGGGCGATTTCTCAACTGGCCGAACTGGTGTCCTGGTCGGTGATGACACCAGAAAGACCGATGGTACTGCATCTCCATTGAGTAATAGTTGTTCTTTAAATCCCATGTTATGTTTGATCATACTCTCAGAGTAGTCGTCCGGAAATGTGAAATGTTCGCTGCATACATGAGCCTGTAAATCTCTCGGTTCGGGCCGGCCACATTTCGCTAGCCACTGCCTCCGAATGTACTTCTTATGCTTACCTTTTGGCAACAGATGGAACCGAGCATTCCGTGGATTGTTCCTATCAGAATTGTGGCAATATTTCGCGATACAGTGAGGCATATTTGAAGAGAGAAACTACAGTAAATAACATGGAGATCAACGTGTCTTCGAAAACCAAACGCATGGATTACGTCACGTCCGGGAAATGGCGGCGCCCACAGTGTTGATGTTATTTCGGTATATAATCAGTTTAAAATCACTGATAATGTCATCGGATTAAAAAAAAAAAAGAGAGACTGGCAGAGACTGGTCTGTTTTATCGGATGATAATTTTTAAAAAATGAGTGTCATGAGCATACCATTCCTTTAAATATCGAAGTTGAAAGCATCAGTTTACTTTATTCTCTTGTTTTTTGATAACTATAATGATCATATAAAGATGTGCCTTTACCTCACTGGTTGGAGAAAAAGCTTCTTATATTCGTTAGCATAGCTAGCTAACCAGATGCTAATAACAACAAAGTTATTGACTGTATGATCAGTATGACAGATCGCCACTGGGCTTTCAACTAAAGACACAGACACGCAAAAACTGCAGCATGTGTACGGCTCCTTATGGCTACTGACATTTGTTGAAGTCCCGGAGCGGCGTTCTGGTGCTCTCCGTCAGAATTGCACACCTGTCAGACGAGACATATACCACGTGATGACACCGGCTCGTGTTGTGTTCAAGGACCATGACCGTTGCCAGGAAAAACAGGCACTCGCTTGTTTAATTATTTTTGCGGTCTACATTTCTTTAATTTTTTTCTTTTTTGCGTGTGTTTATAAATTACCTCGAGGGCCATACCAAATGGTCTCGCGGGCCGTATACGGCCCGGGGGCCGGAAGTTCCCCACCCCTGCTTTAGGTGATAGTAGGCTGATTTAGTAACTGTTTTAATGTGACTGTTGAAACTCAGGTCAGAGTCCATGACTACACCTAGATTTCTGGCTTTATCTGTTGTTTTGAACATTGCAGGCTCAAGTTCAGCGCTAACTTTTATACATTCTGCCTTGGCTCCAAAAACCATTACCTCAGTTTTGTCTTTGTTTAAGATTGAAGCACAAGACACATTTCAAATATAGAGATAATGCACTTCATCATTTATTATTCTATTGCATTAGAGAACCAAAATAGCCACTCAGTGAAAACAAATCTAGTTCAGTTGAGTAAATATTCTCACCCCAAGGTCATATGCTGCTCTGGAGCTTTTGATTATATGACATATTCGTCATCATGCAATACCGATTCTCCCCAAAAAATTCAGAACATTTCATAAATGCTTTAATCATTATATTCATTTAAATTAGATTACTTGAGTATAGGCTCCTTGTTGTTTCCTCATAGTGGTGAACCCACAGAGAATCATCCCTGCACTTGCTTTCTTTAAGATGTTGATGATACAAGAATGCTTCTTATTGATTATTAACCTAAAGCTTGTTCTTTCCTCATCACTGCAGGGTCTCTGGCAGTGTCTGTCACCGATATGACGGCTCCTGTGGTCGGCTCATCTGGAGGAGTGTACGCTCTGGTCTCAGCACATTTGGCCAACGTAGTAATGGTAGGTTTTCAAGAATCAAGATTTTGATTGTCACTCTGGTTATACATGTACAATCCTGTGAGATGCTTCTGCTGGGAGGCCCCATTAAAGACAAAAAGTTAATATAAAAAAACATAAAATACATTGCATGTGTGTGTGTGTGTGTGTGTGTGTGTGTGTGTGTGTGTGTGTGTGTGTGTGTGTGTGTGTGTGTGTGTGTGTGTGTGTGTGTGTGTGTGTGTGTGTGTGTGTGTGTGTGTGTGTGTTTGTTGTGCGTGTGGATGCTTATCACATCACTCAGTCGCCCTGTCACACAGAGCTTTGCCACATCATCAGAGCATCAAAGCAGCCTGTTTTGGGGCCCAGCAGGTGCTGCTCTATCTACAGATGCCATACATTCCTCACCTCCGCCATCGGTTTTTGAAGAAATCACATCCTACTGCACTCTCTGACATCTGCTCTGTGTGGTCAAAACTGCCCATCCTGTGTGTCATAAACACACTCAGGTGAACATCCATTATGTGTAATACGGTACTTATTTTGTAACCTGCTATATCTTCCACAACATTGTTGCCGTTTGCGAATATCCTTCTGCTGAAATCTTATTATCTAACAGGGCAAAAACAGATTGGGGGTCAGAGTGTGTGGGGCTTTCCAAATTGAGGTGAATTTAGACAGAGGGCGAGATCTCATGTCTTCTCATGTGCAGTGCTCCTGTCTGAGGAGGACTTGACCTTCTCACACTTTGTTCCGTCTTCATCACCAGACCTTGAAATGACCTTCTGAATGACTTCATTCTCTCTTTCTCTCTCTTTCTGTAGAATTGGTCGGGAATGAAGTGTCAGTTTAAGTTATTCCGGATGGCCATGGCTCTGGTTTGCAGTAAGTCTGAATAAAAATGTATCTCTCCCCTTTCACCTCAACTTCAGCATCATTTTTCAAAAAAGTACTTTTAATCTGTTTGTCGAGCTAGTCCATCACCAGAATTGAATTTCCTTATTAGAGAAAAGGTGATTTTGCTCCAAAGGCAGCAACAATAAAATGTCTGGCTTCAGCATATTGAGGATGTTTCAATAAGACCCAGTGAACACGGCAATCCAAACTCTGCCACGATTTCATGTCTTTACTTGCCTCGGATACATGCCTGTGAGGGGGACAAGATCATATTTGTATTTTATTCTATATGTCCCTCTTTTCCAAGATACAAATACAAACAAAAGGAGGTGAAAAAATAGTGGTATGTTCACTTGCTTACATTATTTAAAAGCAAGCAGAATCACTACTAGATTGTGACCTGCAACACAGCCCCAAAGCACTGAGTGAGCTGATCAATTAAATGAATTTATTTATCTAAAGTTGATATGTTAATACATTTTAACAATTTGTGTTTGACACATCTACTTAGTAAACTCCTAAGTTACATAAGTTAACCTCCCTGAGTATTATAGTAAAAATAAATCCATCTTTCTGTTGTTATCTATCCATGACAGCTCAGAAAATGTTAAAATAAGTCTTTGTTGGCCATCGACTCTAAAGTTCATCATTGTTTTATAACATTTTCACAAGTGCACTGTAGGTCAGGAACTAAGAACAAACCTTGCTTACATTGTGTTTTCTCTGTCTCCCTCTGTCTGCTTTCAGTGAGTGTAGAGTTTGGTCGGGCAGTGTGGCTGCGCTTCTACCCCCCGGCCTTTCCTCCGTGCCCCAATCCTAGCTTCGTAGCCCACCTGGGAGGGGTGATGGTTGGGCTGACGCTGGGTGTAGTGGTCCTGCAGAACTACGAGCAGCGCCTCCAGGAGCAGTCCCTGTTTTGGATCTTCTTCTGCGTCTACACCTTGTTTGTGCTCTGCGCTGTCTTCTGGAACATCTTTGCCTACAGCCTGCTTGACGTGCGACTGCCTCCACCACCTTGACTTGATTATCAGAGGCAGACTTGACACTGTATCCCCATTATTTCTCCATCTGTAGATCCCTTACCACCTTGCTGGATGACTCACCCCAGCCCTGATATTCTCTGATGCAGGGATGCACCTGACATGCAGAGGCCCATGGTTGCCGGTTATGTCATACCTTTTTCAGCCCATCTGTTCCTTATTGGTTAAATGTTGCCGTTGTTTTTCGCTTACCATACAAGCTAACCTCAGCCTGCTCTTTGTCAACATCTATCTTGGACATTTGTCTAAAAAGTAATAGTCAGTTGGAAATGTTTAGACATCACAATGACAAATGAGAAGCCTCGGATCTAACGCGACAGGATCAAGCAGGAATAGTCCTGTAAACCTGGCTAAACTTCCTCTGCCTATTCCTTCTCAATCCAACGGTGCCTTCTCATGGAGACGTCAGCCTGATGAAAGTATTTCTGCACAGTCACACCTTGTGTTTCATGACAGCAGTAAAACCCTGCTGTACAAACCGTTTTCAGAAAGAAGAGTTCCTGAAAATATTTTACTCTGCCTGCAGCCCAATTGTCAGTAAATGAAGAATAAGGTCATGCTAGAATGTAGGCATAGTTTGTGTTTTGTCATCATTTCAAGCAGCCTATAAGCAGGAGAGGTTAATATTATAACAGATGGCAGGATAGCCAAACCTCCCCAAAATTGTAGGTGGAGTTACCGCAACTTTAAAAAGTTATGAATTTTTCTTTGAAGAAAAGTGTGGGTTACTATTCAGTGTTGCCTCACTCATGTGACACTTGCCCAGATAATTATGTTTTGTGTTCAACACTATTTGAACCTTAAACGTGTGTCTTTTGACTTTTGTGTGTGCAAGGAGTGTGACAATTGTTCATACAGAAAAAAAGAAAAAGAAGCAGAAGTGCCATTTAGACTTTTAAGCTTTCAAACACGATGCCAAAACTACTACTAGCACTGGAGGGAAAGAGCACATCCCCAGAAAATAATTGTTTTTGTGCAATGAAAATGAATCTATTTTTGTTCTGTTATGTATCGATTATGTGACAGAAAAAGGTCATGATCTCTAAAGAATCTCTCACCTTGGGGGAACCCTAAAATGAAGTCGATTATTTGTAATTGTGTTGTCCCCTCTGGGCAATTGCAGTAATTGTTTGTGATTGGTTGAAAAATAGCGATGAAGTGGCAACAATTTATTTATTGATTGGTGAGTAGGTGAATTACGTCAAATGGGATCAGACTAAAGAAACATCCACCAGTGTGGAGAACTGGGCCATTTTGAAGAAATGTAGTATTTTCTCATTACCAAACATAGAAAAGCACACATGCCTGACCTCGCCTACATCCGGGCTGGGGTTGTTTCACTCATATCAGGAGGCGTTGGGGGAGAGAAGTAAATCAATGCTCCCTCATTACTTCCTGTCACAACGTAAATTGTTAATTGATTGAACTGGGATAGAAAACGACCCCAGTCCTAAGCTGTACTGTAAGTCTCAAACTGTACTGTACTTTAACCTCATGTTACGCTGGTAACTGCTTCGCACAAACATTATTATAATGTAATTATATACAGATTAATATTTTAACATGCATTTGCTGTTGATTTTTTTGTATCTACTTGGTGATTATTGGTATGTTGTGTAAATTGTTTGGTCGGTCTGCATTGTGATATGTTAGCTATATCTTATATGTAGGCTATCCTATGTAAACATGTGTTAAAAGTAGTGTGGGGTTGTATATAATAAGGGCTATGACACAAACAAGATTGAGGGGGTAAATGCTGATAATATTTTAACATTGTTCATTCCTTCAAATTTTGTAGATTTGATATGTACATACTGGAATGCATTAAACTGTTTTATACAGAAACAAACAATGATTTATTTGCTCTTATTTATATCAGTGATAACTCAGGTCACATATACACGCATACACACATACCATTTTTGACAATATTCTCAGGAAATGAATTGCTCCCAATTTTGCAAAGAAAAGTGTTCAACCAAGCAGGTTTGCAGACTTCAAACCAGATTCACCGCAATTTGTTATCGAAGTGTTTAAAGAGAGCTCAGGGCCCAAGATTGGAAAGCAGGGATAAGAGCCTTTGTGAAAAAAGCAGACGTCAAAGTGATCAATGAAAGGTGCGAGCATACAAGAATACGCCATAATTCATTCAGAGAAGAGACTCCTTAGCTGTCACTGAATGTCTTCTCTGTCCAGCCGGTACAACCATATGGAGAGCAGCGTTTTGAAGGCATACAATACAAAATTGATTAGGCAGCCAAGGAAAGCCGCCTCAGTTGTGTTTCTCCTTCATAAATCTCCAATTTCAGAAGTAATCATTCACTTTGGTGAGAAAGAGAAGGCAAATAAAGCTGCAGGGGAAGGGAAATCTGAGTGAATGCATTTGGAGTCTCTTGCTTTTATGTTGCTTTCTGAGAGCAGCTCTTACAATTCAGCCAAGTTTTCATTTCACGTCTTTTAAGTTACAAGCAAGAAGAAGGACATAGTTCAACAGTTTGCACAACATTGATTCTAATGCTTTTGCGTGTAAATTATCTCAATTGATACACATTAGGGTCACAGATCCTCATATAAGATTGACATCCTGGGACCTTCATCCTAAATGTTGGTTTTTAATTATAATTAGTCAAATACAAGTTGAGGTTATAACCATGGAGGATGTAAAAGTATCAGAATAGTGGCTTTCATGAAATTCACTCAAATTGGGCTGACTATAGTTCTATAGTGAAATAAATGATAAACTATTCTCTATTTTTTTGCGTCTTGAATGGCTGGTAGGTAGAAACCACTTGTCTTAAAAAGTAGTGAATGCTACGACACAAGGATTTCCCTTTGGAATGGAGGAAATCATGAAAAAACAACTAAATGATTACAAAGATTCATGACAGGAGTATCTACATCCGTCTTTCAATACTGTATGTTATTTTGCACCAAATACACATGCCTATGGAAAATCCTGGATTTAATGCTAACATTCATCCATAAAATCAAGGCTAAACCATGCATAGACCATGTAAAGGGCTAGACCCAGTTTCCATATCTGCACCGCTGTCTCCATCAAGTGGACGCTTACTGAATTAAAAGTTGCAATTGTATGTTATGCACGTCAGTAGAATTTGTTTTCATGAATAATACTATACAGTAATTCATATGTGAACATCATTTAATTTAGAACATCTACCCCCAATAAGCAACACTTGAGTTGTCTGTTCGTGCTACTTTTTCTGGCCCACTGCAGACTCAGATGTTGTAGCCTTCGTTTTTTTTATATAGGTAATACCTTTATATGACAATGTATTATTTTAAGTTAAGCTTTTATTGTCAAGAAAATAGGCAACACTTTACCAGCTACAACATCACTCTGTAATGTTTGGCCTAACTTCTATGAGATATGAATCTTTGTATAATTTTATTTTTACTGAATGAGTGGGGGTTTGGTTTGAATCAGGTTTGAATACACTACATGATTTAGGGGCGTGTCTTGACATGACGTCTATTTTCTGCACTACAACTTCCTCCATCAAAGCGCCATTTTCGGCGTTGTTGCGGGACTACAGCATGCTGTTGTCAAAAAGATAATAAGACTACTATTTCAAGTTGTAAGAAATCGTTTTCATTATCCATTGGAAATGGGGCGAAAAAAGAAGAAGCAGATGAAGCCATGGTGCTGGTATCCTTTTGACCGGATGACAACAAAGCAACGTAGAAATGCCAGAGGCTAATCGTTAGCTTGACAAAAGGAAGGCCTAAGCTAGCCTCTCTTTAGGTTTTATCGGCTTGTATGCTAACATTAGCCTAACCATTTGGCTTTGGAGTCTAGCCATTCGTTTTGAAGATTGCTTTTTCCCAGTGTATATTTAATATCGGTCAAATATTCGGCTCCGACTACACGTAACTGTTAAAAGTTTGCGTTCAATTCACTGGATTGCTAAGAAGAAAGTATTGCTAGCTACCTTCGGAACGGAGGAAGCTAACATGTTAGCCATGCATTGATGATTCCGGGTAGCATTAACGTTGAACGGTATGATTCAAGGTTCAGGGCGGTTAAGTGTGAAACCTTATTTTTACCGAGATGTTTTGTAACCTAACAGCTTGCTATGCCCTTCATTGGTCATGAATGGGGATTAGGACTCACGCTACACCTCGGAGCTTTTATTCAGGCAGCATTAGGGTTTGTTTTGAATGCTTGCGTGTGATTCTCTGACTTTGTGAACTGTGTTGTAGCTTAGTATTTGTTCATGTTTTCTCTTTCTATACATTCCTTGACTTCTTTCTCAAGGTACTGTAATCGAGACTTTGATGATGAAAAGATCCTCATTCAGCATCAGAAGGCAAAGCATTTTAAATGCCATATTTGTCACAAGAAGTTGTACACAGGCCCAGGATTGGCTATTCATTGCATGCAGGTGGGTAGCTTTTTTGTCCTGGTTTAGTTCATAACTCTTGCAACGTTTTGATCAAAACAGAGCTATAACTTATCATACACTGAACAATAGGTGTTCTCTTTAGATATGAATATGCACTGGCTCACTTTGCATGCGTTTCAGGTACACAAAGAGACTATTGACAGTGTTCCAAATGCAATTCCTGGAAGAGTTGACATTGAGCTGGAGATCTACGGTATGGAGGGGATTCCAGAGAAAGACATGCAGGAAAGAAGACGAACATTAGAACAGAAATCACAAGGTTTGTAAACCTTTAAGCTCTTTCTTGCCAATTTAGAATAAAAAACTAGATTTCCAAAACGTGTAATAATGTTGTGTATTTGGAATCATTTAAGATGAATCGTAAATCTTTGAATATGTTTGTTTATTGTGTGATCTATTACTACTTCGTTTTTATAATGCTGTGGGTTGACGTAATTTGATCATCCTTAAAGCTTCACCACAACCTTTTCTTTTCTTTAGAGAGTCAAAAGAAGAAGTCAAACAATCAGGACGACTCTGATGAGGATGAGGATGATGATGATGAAGCAGGACCATCAGTTCCGCAGCCGGCTGTTGTCCAGCCCCAGCAAAGCTACGCTGCTCCAATGGCCCAGCTCGTGATGCCTCCTGTGGCTGGCGTACCTGGGATGCACCCTGGAGCATATCAAGGCAAGGAACCTTAGTGAAAAGCAGAAGTTCGGAATAATCACTAAAAACTTTTTTTTAAAACACCAAACAACCTGCTGGTCAGTTTGATCTAAACCAACCACAACTACAAGAATGGTTGAACATTTTCCTGATTAGGTCGTCGATGTATCACTTGGTTTTTGTGCTAGTTTATATTTAATTAATAGCAATGCCAAATATTAGGCTCTCCCTGTAATTCCTACATGTTATCTTCATCAAATCACTGCATTTAATAAGCTGTGTATGGTGTTTCTATTTTAGTCCTGGTTTCTGTGTTTGCAATGAAGTTTATACCGAACCGAGGACACACGGTTATTGTTGTGACGCACCTACAGTGTGAGAAAGTTTAGACCTGGAATTGAACAGAAATGAAGATGAATCAGCGGGGATAGAGATTACTGCACATGTATTCTTGTGTTCGGTTTCCTAGACATGTAGCTGCCTGTTTTGAGTGATGTCGTGTTGAGTTTCTAGTAAACAGAACATGTCCCCTCTCATTGTTAAAGGCATGCCTCCCATGATGCCGGGCGTTCCTCCCATGATGCACGGCATGCCCCATGCCATGCATGGAATGCCACCTGGGTAAGAGATGTCTCATTGACTGTGTCTAATGTTATTTCATGTCCAATGCTTCTTTAATTTAATCTTAATGATATGCCACTATTTAGTTTGTGGGTAATTATTGTATCACATTCTATTGTAATTATAGTAACACCAAACAATCCTTCTGTCTTTTGCAGCATGATGCAAATGGGTGGAATGATGCCTCCCATGATGCCAGGGATGCCTGGTATGCCACACGGTGAGTTGCGGTTGTATTCTCCACTGGGGGTACACAAGAAATGTATTATCTATTCTGAAAATAAATTAAGAGTTTGTCATATAATAGTATATAGTAACCCTATTAAATCACATTTTTAATCACTATCATAGCACAAACTGTTTGTTACTTCCATGTTTAGATGGTTAGGCAAATGTAGCTGATATGTTAACTGTTTATTGGTTTGGTGAATGTTTTCTTATTGACATAATGGACCAGTCTTTAGAGACAGACATTGGCTTTTTAAATGATTGTTCCTTCTTTGTGTACCTTGTTTATTTAGCCTTTTGTGGTTCCAATGCAATGCTGGCAGAAGGGTTGATTGAGCTGTTTGGTTGATGTTTAGGAATGCCCCATCACATGGCTCCCAGGCCAGGGATGCCCCACATGGCCCAGGCAGTCGGACTGATGGCCAGCCGACCGGCGGTCCCAGGGGTCCAGCCCGCCGTCTCCAAACCTCTTTTCCCCAGTGCAGCGCAGGTGGGCAACACACACACTTTTCTGTGTGTGTACAGGTGTCTCTAAATGAACGGCTTTATTCTGTTTCTTAAGAACACGATACTCAGCGACGTTATTTCATACTTCTTGTTTCTGGTTTCCTGGTTCCTCTTTTATGTAGCCAGCTGTTCTTCTTTTCTTTTCCGATCTTTCTTTCATTATTATGTAGCATATTTAGTTCTTATAATGACATTTTGCATAGTATGTGGACATGTTACATGCCAATACTGTGATCTTTCCACCATGCTGCAGATGGGCGCTGTGTGCAGCACAGCAGCTGTTTCTTCTCCAGCTGCAGACCTTCAGTCTGCCTCCTCCCAGCCTTCCTTTCCTAACACGCCTCAAGTACGCTCACAGACAGGCCTCTGCCCGGGCTGTGGCAGCTGCATGTTGCTAATGGCATTACTGTCTGTGTTAAACTAGGCTGATAACAGTGTTTGCCTTGTGCATCAACATTGGCTATGACGTTGGTGTCAGAGGATAGTTGTCCCTGACAACAACTGACATGTTTTTTAGTTTGAGCGTCATTACCCTGCATGTGCTTAAATTAATGCAGAATGAGGCATAACAATCTATTTACATTTATACCATCATACATCATTCACAACTCATACCCTCTGAAGCATGAATTCTGCCATACTAACTCATTATGCTTTGACTGTGTGCTGCAGAGGTGCCTAACACACTGCCAGTTTTTCAATCTGAACTCTAAGTCTATCGATTGGTCAGAATTTGTTCATCATCCAATGATTGTTGAAAGTAAATGATGTAAATGTATAAAGAAAAAACGTAAATGATTTATTTGGACGATATTATACATTTAATTTAAGTTAAATCCAAATACTACTTCGGTAGAATAACAAAATGTAACTTTGATTGTTTAAAAAGGCAAACCTACTGAAATTGATTGTTGGGCTTTATATCTCTAGCACTCTGTTATGTAATGATTATGACAGTTATAGTGCATTTATTAAGGACTTTTGACAGTTTGTGTCAGTGACCTGCATTGTGTCTTTGTACAGGCCCAGCAGAGCACTTCAGGAGTTCCAGCTTCAAACCCTCACGGTGCCGCCTCCTCCGACCCTCCCAAAGCAACATTCCCTGCGTACACCCAGCCCTCTGTCTCCTCTTCCACTTCTTCTTCTAATCCCTCTAGCGGCGCTGTGGCCAAACCCCCGGCCACAGTGGCCACCAAGCCCGCCACCCTCACCACCACGAGTGCAACTAGTAAGTTGATCCATCCTGATGAGGATATCTCACTGGTAAGTCGCTTGAGCTTTCTATTTTGCCCTTTCCACAGTAAGTAATGACTGATATATATAATATAGTACTTATACCGATTAATGGGTTGGCTCAATATTTAACCATCAATCTTGTTGTGAATGTCAATAACATAACAAACATGAAGTAAGATACTAAGGGGATATCTGCCAGGCATTCATTCTTACTTTTACTTAGTAGTTACTCTTACGTGGATATGTGGAAAGATGATTCTGAACTTAAATATCCTTGAGATCAGGGCACGCCAACATTGGTTACCTATTCCGCATCATTTTTGTGAGTGTTTAACTTTGCACTGTGAGGGGCCAAATTGTGTTTCTTTAGTCTGAGTGTTTGTCCTGTGTGTTGTCCCCGCCAACAGGAAGAGATGAAGGCACAGTTGCCTCGTTACCAGCGTCTTACAGCCCGGCAGGGTCAGGCCCATGTGGCTGCCCCCCCGGTGGTGTCTGTGGGCGGGATAATGCCCCCACAGCAAGGAATGCTACCACAGCAGCCCGGCATGAGGCATCCCATGCATGGTAAGGGAATGGTTGTTAGTGTGTGAAATACCCATCATATTACCGACATTTTGAGTCAGTCGTTTTGCATACATGTTACAATCAAAACCATTTGTCATGTTATCAATTATTGGGGCCCTTTTTTTCAATGAATAAATGTTATTAAAGACAATTTAATGCCATTATTTGAAAGTCGAGAGACAGTCCAGAAGTGTTGGGAAAGAGAGACATGTAATCGGCAGATGGTCCAAACTGGGGACTAGCTCAGGTCATTTGTGCCCATGTTCTCTGTGGCCAAATCACGCTGTCTGGTCACCCAAAAAAGTATTTTTTGACACATGAAGAGCTAAAGTTAGAACGGTTCCTTTGCTTGAAATAGAAAAGTTTAGCAACAGGATTAATGTTAATTGGCTGCAGTATTTAATTGACTAAACCTTTGAATGGCTGCAGTGATCATTGTTCTCTCCCTGTGTTTCCCTGCAGGTCAGTATGGCGCCCCTCCTCAGGGCATGCCCAGCTACATGCCTGGGGGGATGCCTCCTTATGGGCAGGGTCCTCCTATGGTGCCCTCTTACCAGGGAGGCCCTCCCATGGGCATGAGGCCGCCCGTCATGTCTCCGGCAGGACGCTACTGAAGCAGCAAAGCAGCCACCACATTAGGTTTGAGGTTCACACCTTTCTCTCATCCTTGTGCTTTTTCAAACCTAGCTGCAAGCAAAGAGCAGTAAGACCAGTGGCGGTGAAGACAAACGTTGTTTGTTAGAACTAATGGACATTTAATGTAACATCTTTATTGGAAACAGCCAAACACCACTCAACTTCCTGAAAGTTATGTCGTTGTCATTTGATTACATGTGAGGATATATTTTCTCCCCCTTAGGTTTCACTCAGGTTTATAGAGGTGAAGTGTTAAAATGATTCATATTTCTTTTGAAGCTGCTGGAGTTACATGAACGTACCAACCCCTTACAAAGGCAAGTTTCTCTTGTAAACATTTGATATTTTTTTTTCTTTCGGTAGCTTGATTGAGGCCCTCACAGCATGCTTAGGTGCTGTTGGACTTGCGTCCCCAACCTTGGTTGGTGAGGGTCTCAGTGATGAAGATGATTCCAACTAAGTAGTGTTATAAATTCATGACTCATCAGTCTCTAGCTTTATCCTTATTTCAGGTTTGTTTTTAATATTTTCTGGTCAAAAGGGTACCTGTATGCATCCTTTGTAATGTTTTATGAATCTGTTGTAATAAAATACATCTTGAAATCCAATGCTGGTTTGTCCTGACGTGCGTGGAGGTGAGTGATGAAGGTTTGTACGGGTGCTCTTCCCTTACGGCTCAGGTTTTCATCAGGTATTTAAAAACCAAGTTTGCCATCATCTATTTTTTGAGGAGTCCTCTTGACCTTGCCTTGATAAGACTTGAAGTATACATTGTTGGTTCAGAAACAGAATAAAGACTTATTGTGCTCAAAGCTCGTGTACTACCAGCCCAAAAGATGTTGGCCAACTTCTGGTTCCAAATACTGCATGTTACCTCATGATAATGATGGAAATAACTTCAGATTAAATAACGGTTCTTGTTCATATAGTGCATTTACACAAAAGTGAAAGGGAAACTAAATGTAATTCCTGACTCATTCACTTTTTCCTTCAGTTATCAAACATGCATGAGTGCTTTAATGTTTGTCACAGCTCAGTCATGTCCCATAATGCACTACAGAGGGCAAGCAAAACAACAAACCCAGCAGTGGAGCAGCTCTGTGGTAAATCCCAATTTTGTGAAGCTCCGTTTTCAGTTTTCTTTCAGATTATAAGGTAAATGAAGGCACTATATTCTACTGACGGTTGATCCCCGTTTGAATGACTAGGGAATGTCTTACGATGGTTGTCGACACATACTGCTAAATAACAACCTAGTTTGTGTCTAGTTGGGATTTACAGCAGCAACAACCTGAATTGCTTGTGCAACCATTCCTACAAACAAAAGTAGAAAGATTGATGTCATGAAATAATCCAAATGGCTGGAGCATGTAGGAACAGAGGTCACAAGGCCTCACCATCTCTGTTAACGGAGACCTAACTATTTATTTCGAGATGGTTTAGAGAAAAACAGCTGTTAGATTGTTATTTACTGCGGCGCTGTTTTGTATTGCTGGGTGTTTTTTTGTTTTGTCCATCCTTTCTATTCTCAATGTTTTTCATCAGAAGTCATCCCTTGGTGGAGATTGCTGTAAAGAAGACAATCTCCGAGCGAATACATTATTCATGCACACATGTAGCGGCAGGGACACACATTTGAGTCTATAGTGCGCGCATTACTCTAAAGACACGGTGACGAGCAGTTTCTCTAGGTATTATTTAGTTTGGCACTATTTCTCCCTCTGCACATATCACTTACTGCTCTGTATTTGTTTTTGTTGTCTGTAGCCCATCCATATCAGCCTTAAAACGCACTCAGCTGGCATGAAAGGTCAGTTAAACCCAGTAAGTACCTGATGTTTATTATAGTGTGGCTTTACCCTCTACAACTGGATGCGAAGCCTTTTATTACCTTATTTATTGGTTAATAGTTTGTTTTTCAAAGTTACTAGATCATTAAAGACTTAATAACAAAAGCATGCCTTGATTAACACAAACTATATTTTATTTATTCAAAGGTACGTAGACTTGGGCATTGAAATGTAAATGAAATTGTAATTATTCTTTTCTGTCTAGTACGAAATTGATTAAAATGGTCAGTTATGTTAAAGTGTCAGCTCACCTTAATGAGAACATAATCTCAAGTCTAAGGCCGTGGTTCCCTGGCCCCTTAAAGATGTATTCCGTTTCAATTAAGTTGGGTCTTTTCTGTTAGATCCTCAAACTCCACACCTCCAGTTTAAAATGCAGGTTTTCTTTGTATAGAGCTTAATTTCAGGTAATTGTTTCAGACTTCAGAGCCACACAGAACAAAACACAACAACTTTCAAAGTGGAGGGGCCCTTTTCAATGGAGCAACCTTTACTTGTGAATGCATGACACAGGTTTTGGTCTTATTCAATCAGGAAGTCCCTCTTAGTCTTTTCTGAAACTTTATAAAGCGACTTTTTCTTTCAAATAAAATTCAAGCAGTATGATGTTGACAACCCATACCAATACCTAGATAAAATCAAAGCGACACTATCAGCGTTACTCAATGCAAGTTATAAGTGAAGACATAGTTTCTGTTTATTTTATTTGGGTGAACTGACTCTTTAAATAGAAACTCAGATGTTGTTGGCAACAACATTTACTTGAGTATTACATGTAAATATATTAATCATTCAGGTTTCTTAGTGAAATTTGAAATGTATACATTTTTACATGTCTACAAGTCTATCACTGATACTATTTTTGAACTAGTTTTCAAGGACTAAAAGAATAACTGTCAAAGGAGCAGCTTTGCGTCTGTATGAATGTTACCAAAGTCAGATTTCTTGTCTTTTTAAATAAAATGGTTGCATTATTTTTGATGTCACTTGTTTTCTTTTGATTCAAACTTGCGGTGAAATCCACCAATCACACCTTTAGCTGCTCAGTGTGGTGGAACCAGAGCACCACCTAGTGGACTATGGGGGAATAATATTAACCTTTCACATATCCACACTACATCCATCACCACTCCCCAATAGCAATACTGAGAACATCTGTTCCACTACTAGACAAAGTCTCTCATTTATTGTTGACAGTATATACTATAATGTTAGACGGTAGCTATAATAAGGAGTATAAAGCCTGATTATAGTACATAATATTTAGAAAACCTACACAGAGAAATGATACTGTAGCACTACTGCAGCCATTTTGATGAAAAATAATTGGTGTTACTTATTAAATGTTAACTTATAAAGTGGCCATTAAGGGAATATAAACTTTTAAATACAGAATATGTACTAGTAAACGATTTTAAGAATATATAAAACGTTTTTTTTTAAATTATATATAATTACATCCCAATGTAAAGTACATTGCTTAAGCTTTATTTGAATTGAAATGATTATTACCCATTGTACCTGCTAGGCAATAAAGCGAGAAATAAATACATGGAAACTTAAAGGTGGGGTAGGTAAGTTTCAGAAACCGGCTCGAGATACACTTTTTGTTAATTCCATGGAATGCTCTTAACATCCCGATAGCAATGAATATCTTAAGTGCTTTGACAACAAATCCATAAAAAAATGTCATCTGTAGAAGCCGTAAAAAGTACAACCAATCCGTTTAGCCGGCTAAACGGATTGGCCTACCTGCCTGTCAGCCTTCCATCGGGGCACACACTTATCTCGTGCCCTCATTGGTCATGTGCGCCTTCGTGTGTGTTGGAGGAGGGGCTCTATAAGGAAGTGGCAGATTTTCTTCGGTTGTGTATTTTCAAATTCTAGCGATCTCGAGCCGGTTTCTCAAACTTACCTACCCCACCTTTAAGCTTAATGTTGTTTGTTTCTTAGTTTCGAGTGCTGTTTGTACAAACATTTCGAGGATATAGTCATACGTTTCTTTAATAATGGAACGTGGTCACAAGCATCATGGGGCCAGACGCTAGAAATAAAGTGCTTGAGTGGTTTGAGGCCTCACAACATTTTTGTCTCAACAGACTTTATGAGTGCATTTATGGGCATCGCCAATCAAGTTTAGCCAATCGATAAAAGTGCACGAAAACATTTGAACAAATACCTCTCAAAATGCAGCACCCTTGAGCATTAGCACTAAGTAAACAGCTTTAAAACAACTGTTGTACATGAGAACCTTGTATATGTGGTTTCCTGCTGGACGAGAAGAAACCTAAACCACAGTGTAAAAGAGAGAAATGCAGTCTACCACGTTTTGTACCTGAAGTGAAAGACAAGTCTCTGGTGTGATGAATAACAAGGTTTATGCTTCTGCCAGTTCTTAGTTTAATTTATCCACTTTTTAATTTCAAAGTCTGCATTTCAATTCTGTCCAGGGCCTTTTTATGGTGAATAATTTATTGCGTCATCTTTTCATTTTTTTTCTCCATTTTTCATTCAAACCTTTATTTAACCAGATTGGTCCCATTGAGATCATAGATCTCTTTTTCAAGGGAGACCTGCAATTTAATTCTTTCATTCTGTTTCATTTAGTTTTAGTGTTTTTCTAGTCTCTAACCTGAAACACAAGTTAAAATGCCTGTAAATCTTTGACATTCAGAAATTAAAAAGGCTCTCGGAACAGTAGAAAATAGAAAAAAACAAAACATCCAGCTGCCTTTGCTTTAATCTAAAAGCTAAATGTAAAAGTTATTTCAAATCTTTTAAATTGTAGTCTTTTCGTCTCGAACATTTGAACACGTTCCCTTTAAAACGTTTTGAAAAGCTGGTTATCATTTAAGACCATTTCAATAGTCTTACTGCATGTCTATACATTGAAAACACAATTAGTCCTTATTATTTCAGTAATTCCTTCTTTCCAAATTGTGAATATAATTGATATTGAATATGTTTTGAATGCTTAAGTCTTATAATCAAATATTAAAGCTGTACTTGGATTCAATTCTTTTGTTTTTTGCAGCCAAGCCTTGAGCTCACATTATTGTCAATTGAGTCAGATGGCACGAGCCCTTCAGTCTTCAGGATGTGTGACGGAGGTCTGTCCACTGATTATCAAGCAGCAGACGCATCCTAACAGGCAGTCTGAATAATTTCCTCTACGATATGCACTTGGTTGTAATGCTTATTAAATTCCAGAGCCAGGTCTAGAGCAGAAAAGCTTGGATCCTAAGTGACCTGCACACGCTGGCTCTTACAGAGGGCCACACACAGACAAATATACCGAGGGCTGGGCCACTCGCTAGAGGTGAGTTACAGTATATTGCCTCATAAGTTCAGTTATAAGTTACCGAAATCAATCAAATGTAGGTAAACTATGCTTGATACTTGACATTTTGAAAATGCCTTTTTTTTTAAACAGCCTACATCAAAGCACTCCATAGGGTTTCATTTATTCTGTAACAAACAGTGTTGCAGCTCATCCCTTAAAACAGGAGCCTCAGATTGCTCATACTAAGGGGAAATAGGAAGGGTGTATTTCAAGCTTGTTATGTAAATAAGTTATTGGGCTTTTTTCTTATCAACTTAAATTTGTTAGAAAATGTTTCCAACTTTAATTGACTGAATTTATTTGAAAAGTTGGCTTATGAATTCTACTGTGTAATATATGTTTTAGATATATATATTTAAGAAGTACAATATAAGACAAGCACAAGTTTCAGATGTGGGCCATATTCCATTATTCTTTTAGAATTTCCTGAGGGCCGATTCAAAATGGCCCCCGGCCGTAGTTTGGGCACCCCTGTGTTAGATCATTCTTAATCTGATCCTTAACTGTCAGTCTTTTGTTTTATTGTTAATTTATTTCCATAGTGCCTCAGAAGGAACTTGCATTGTGTTGGTTAGCGCGTGCTTCCTCTTGTCTTCATCTTGAGGTTTGAAGGTGGAGCTTCATGGAGTTCCTCTTGGTTTCATTTACTGTCAACCACACTTTTAACATCCAGTTCTTAAGTGTTGCATGTGTGCTGTCATGTTTTACATCACTGACTTACCTTAGGATCTTATTTAGTCTTCTGACAGTAATCAAGATGAAGGGGATCCAGTACCTGGCTTTCCTCGGGACTCTTTTCATCACACAGACTGGATTTGGTAAATTGAATATTTGCTACTTTTTTCCAGTTTGAAATATACTTGGAGTGTAACATGAGCAGTGGAGAACCGTCAGGGCCTTCAAGGTATTCAGAGAATACCCTGGAACACTCAGATAAAACAAACAAAAAATCGATTTAATTTTATAAATAAAATGTATATAAAATGAGTAAATGAGAATGGTATCTGTGTGTTGATCTGTAATATTACAGTGTTACGTTGATTTGTTTGTCCTTCTCGGACCATGCACTACGCATTTCAGTGGTTTTGTGTTAGAAAAGAAAGCAACTAATCAGATCGTGTTCTGGGTCTCTGGGTAGAATATCCTTCAACCAAGGTATTCTACAGGACCAAATAACAGGAACCATGCACAAAATTTAATATAGCAACTATGGAGAAATTGTGACAGATTGATTTACGTTTGTTCGATTCCTGGACTGATGTTTTTTGTGATATGTTAAATTATAATATGGGGTGTTTTTAAAAAAATTATATTGAACCGACCCAATCGTCAATTGAATGTTTTATATTGTCAGGCATGAATGTGAATCTAATATTACCACAACAGTTGAGCTTCAAAATGTTTCTTAATAAGCAACTTTTATTTATCACTGACACACTCACAAATGTTCCTTTTTTATTGTAATTAAGTGTGCAGTGACACGGAGTTCCTGGAGAGGAGTGAGGGGGGTTCTGTGGTGTTTCCCTGTGAGGTGGAGCCAAGGAACCCTTCTCCTTACGGCGTCTACCTAAAGCGCAGCTGGCTGAATCAAATTGAAGTTCTGTTCCAGTTCACCGAGACTGACTTCACTGTGGAAGAAAATTATGACAAGAAGCGCATCAGTGTCAGTGGAGACCCGAGCACACACTCTCTGAATGTGACCGTCTCTCAGCTGAGTGCCAGCGACACGGACCGCTACTACTGTGAGTTTGTGGTGGACAACCCATCCTCTGAAGACATAAGAATACGTGGGAAGACTGAATTCTTCCTCCTTGTTAAAGCTGGTGAGTGATTCAATGTTTTCCATCCCACTACTCTGTATATCACCCACAGGGGGTTAAGCTTTCCAAAAATAAGCACGACAAATGTCAAATACAAGTGGTTGACATTCAGAAAGTGTGCTTGGTGCTGTTTGTTCAGTGTGCTCCAACTAAGCCCCACTGGCTAATAAGGCATTCATTGAAATAGGTTGAGAACTATTATGATTGTTAATAATTAAGGTTCGGTCAAGGTGCCCTGCGACCAGAAGGATTGTGGTGGAACTGTAAATGTAGGGAGCATCAAAGAGATAACTAAGGATAGGTTTAATGCAGGGGTGTCCAAACTACGGCCCGGGGGCCAAATGCGGCTCACGTACCATTTTG